>NW_006205341.1:0-23527 GCF_000334495.1 Tupaia belangeri chinensis | reverse complement strand
GGAAAGAGGTGTGCACAAGAGATGAAAAGGCATCAGCAACAGTGAAAGCCATAATTAACCTTAGATCTGAAGGAAGAGCAAGAGGGAATAGTATTACTGAAGCCCAGTGAGACATAGAGCTGTGAAGGGGGTGAGTGCTGTTCAAGAGGAAACAGCCAGTCAGAACCATGGTGGGGTAAGGGAATGGGGATGGGGAGTGGATGGTGATAGAGGAAATAGATAATCTAGCCTCTCCTTCCTCTCACTTTTCTCATCTCCTACTGGAGATTGTAGTAGGCCAAATCTACCCAGAGAAGGTAAGAGAGCCTCAGATGCATTGTGTAGAGCCACTAAGTGGGGTGTAGAGCAGGGCAGAGGAAAGAAAAAATGAATAATCTGGGGAGGAGAAAATGGATAATGATCACAATAGATTCTGGCTTGAGAAATTAGGAAAATAAACAAACAAACAAACAAAAATAGTTTGAAAGATGAGTAGCTTAGCATAGGTATCCTGCTTGGATATTCAGCCAAGGGGTCCATCCTTTTGTGAATAAAGACCATACTGAATTTCAAACCTTATTCATTTCCTAGACTGAATGCCTTGATGTCAGGGTAAGTCACACAGTGGTATTCAATATCTCTATCTGCACCATTCCTGACATAGCGTATCTTACTATTAACACAGGAAGGACATAACCCCTCAAACTCCCTCCTGGCTTTTTGGTTGAAGTAAAAAGTTGGTTAAATGGGTCCCCAAGGAATCATTGAAATAGCTGAGATTCTATCACTAAAAGTAAAATAGACCTCGCTGTCTTGTCTCTACTTCCCAGACAAGACCTTACTGCCATGTAACTACGTAGATAATGGCCAAGATGATTGTGTTCTGCCTGTAAGCAGATCCACCTATTTCTAACATGGACCACAGCTCAAGTACCTCCAATCATTGCATGTAAGTAGGAGGAAGAAGCTTCCATCTATCTCTGCTGGTTTGTACCTGAATGACATATACATTCCCCAAGGTTTAGAACAAATAAATGCATCTTTACTCTGGTATTTTAGGACCATCGGTTTAAAAGTTTTGAAGAGGGAGGAGCAAGCTCATAACTACAAAACGAGCACTTCAGATAGCTGTAAGTCTTTGCTAACCTGCACAAACTTGATAGCCTTGCTGCTCTAGAAGTGATTACATATTTACCTCTGTTCTCAGGCTCCTAAACTCTTTGGAAGGTAGGAGGGTCTACCTTTCTTCCTTTTTTTCTCAATTCTGAAAACTGTGTTATTGGCTGGGCCCCTTGGTATGCAGAACTGCCTGGCTGAATTTCATTCTTTGTCCTCCTTTCCCCAACCACAGAATGTTAGTTGAATAGGTGCACTGTGGGTTATTTGCAAGAATGCATTTTTCTTGAACATTGTAATTATACATATTTAATTATTTATACAGTCCAACATGAATGAGCCACTACCATGTACCAAGTACTAAGATTACTAAAATAAAATTAAGGTCTCTGCCCTCAGGAACATATACAAAATTTATCTTTGAATCCCGTATCTTTGAGAACTTAAAAGCTCTACTAAGTTAGGCCTCTACTTTTTGGCAGCTAAGCCATTATCACTGCTTTATCAGTGTCTCATGGAACAGTCAGAGAATTAATAGTTTATCTTCTCCAAGACGTTGTAACTGGTTAATAGTAGAAAGAAAGATAGAGCACTTCTCTTTCTCCCTTGCTACCATGTCTTGGTTAGCAGGAAAAGGTTATTTCTCTTGGATGTGCTGAGAAATTCCCATGACCTTACTGGGAATTACTAGAGGCTGTGTCACCTCATTCACAAGTAAAACCATAAACAGTCCATTCTTGTTAGATGTTGCATTGGTCTATAACACTTCAAGGTTTAATGGGAAAATCTGAAAATCTGAACTTGGCAGTGACCTCATTTTCAAAGCCAGCCCTAAGGCCTGCAGTGAAAGGTTTCTGGCTTAGATTATTTCATACACCTTACTCTTTGGGCTCTCTGGGGAAACAGCTTTTGGCTCACCTGGTAAACCAGCTGTCTCTGAATTGCTGGCCGTGGTTCACTTCTTGGCCAGGGGAAGGCATTTGACAATATCTGACATAGAATGAAGTCCTGGGATAACTGATACAGTCTTTGCTGAAAGACAGCCAAGGGGGCCTAGCCTCCCCACCCCACAGCTGCATACCTGTATCCTAGAGCCCCTAAAACAAGAACAGAATTCTGCTCTACGAACGTGTGGTTATACTTAGTTACATAGCAGCATAATTAATGCCACTTAATGTAAAGTGAAAACAGAATTTCTGCAGCTGCCAACTTCCTCCAGCTCAGCCAGTACTATATGCTGACTTCATTTATAAGCATTATTTTCTTTTTCATCATGCTGATTACAGAAAGAAAATCAGTTCAAGTAAGAGAAACAGACATCAAACTTCAACTGACAGCACACCAAATACAAAATTTAGTTTGCAGGTATTGATTTCCATCTAGTGCCATGCCAGTTGCTCCATAAAACTGAAGACTTTCTGACATCTTAGTCAATGGTCAATTTGAATGCATCAGGCCCATGAATTCTGTTGGATTCTAGGCACGGATCTTTATTGGCGTCACATTCCCTATTCTCTCAACTTGTTCTCTACCTTCACCTTAGAGTCACTGCTAACTATATGAGAAAATCTTCATAGCAGTAAATGAACTTTTGGTTTTCTAGTCTTTTAGTCATTGCCATGGTTTCATTGGCAAGGGCCTGGCTGGTCCTGCAGGCATTTTCCTACATTCCATCTACTATGCTTGGGTGTGCGATCATGAGTCAGCAGTGCCTGGATGGAGCAGTCTATTGGGCCACAGTGGAAAGCCTTGCTGTCTGCAAAAATCTTCAGTATGTGTCAAGACACTTAATACTTGAAAAATAATGGTCTTCTCAAATTTTCCTTGATAATAATAATTTTTAAAATTTGAGTTATTAAGATTATTGTAAGGATGAATTTGAATTTTGTTCTTAGCCAAGCTAAGTAATGTGTATGACTTTATGTTGGAAAAGTGATAGGGAGGGGCTTGCACTATCCATAGTAGTACGTGCTAATTGAAGCTTATACAGAAAATAGATGATGTCTGCCTAGGCACCATGTAGGTAAGAAACACCCTCTTATGGTCAAAAGTCCAGAGCCAGCTCTATATATTTTGAGCAATTCTTAACACATCAGTTGTCTAGAAGCAATTGCTTCCGAATTGATGACACAGACCTATGGGAGATGGAAAAAAAATCAGTATGAGTAATTTTTGGCTCTACCAAAAGTAGAAGTAGAGCTTCTTTGCTCTACTCTGTACTCTTTGAAACCAGAGGGAGCTTCTCTAGCAGAACAGCTACATCAGGATAGGAGAGTGGATTAGAAATCAACTCATCCCTGGAAATGAAACACCACTGATAATTAAACTCTTTGTCAATGCACATTTTCCAAAAATACTGGAAATCTCTAAAGAGTGCAATTAGCAAACTCTGCTCTTCAACAATTGAATTGCCCACATCTTGCTTCAACTTTCAAGACATATGAAAATGCTAATGTCTATTGTTATATAGAGAGAAATATGGGAAAATTCCAAAGCAGACGCCAAAAAATAACAACCAAAAACTTCCCTCCACCCTTTTCCTGATCCCCCTGGCACCCTAATTGCTGCATCATTAGAGTTGTACAGTTTACAGCCTCAGTAATCAATTATGTTCCAGCCTTCATCATCTAGATCCCCACACCCAGGCAAGGCAGAGCCAAAGCAGGCTCTCAGAGCAGCTGAAATTCATGTAGAGGGAGCCACAGATTTTCTCAGTAGTTATTTCCACGTTAAAGGAAGATTTTCCTTGTCTACTGGAATGTGTGCTCTATGAGAGGATTCTATTATAATCATGTAAAATCTAAAATGAGGTCCTGTCTTAGGCAAAATAGGCCAATTTCCTTCTCCATATTTTCTCATCCCTTTGTGTATAGTTCCTCCCTCTTTTCTACCACAGACATCCACTCTTCAAATTCCTGTTGAATTTTGATTAAACCATATACTTAGACCTTCAAAAACTTCTCCTCCATGCTTTCTCCCTTGCCTTCTTACTGCTAACAAAACATGCCATTTCTTCTGCCTTTGTTTGTTTGTTTGTTTGTTGTTTTGTTTTTGTTTTTACTATTTAATCCCATATAATTAACTCATTTAAGGTAAAGCATTAATGACAAAAATAGCTTAAAGTGGAAATCCAACCAAATATCATATGTATAAGGGTAAAATTTTTATCATCTCAGCTGCTAGCATGACCTCTCTTCTTATAGAGGAACTGTCATTGTTTGGAGGAAACAATAAGTCATTTGGGATAGAAGGAGAGACACTGAAGATAACAATTTCATCAAGACTGCAAGCTTTTAAAAAGATCCTTAAAATGTGTTACATGAGAGACTGAAAGAAACTTGTGCTTTGTTTTTTAGAGTAAGGGGAGAGAAGAGAATAGGTAGGAAGAGAAGTGTGGAAGGAAGGGAATATGACACGAATTGAGCTCTTTGTGAGACTCAGAATCAGCAAAATTTCCACAGGGCAATAGGACAAGTCAGATTTTAAAGATGAGAGTGTCTAAAGCTTAAATTTGTGCTTATTGTTGTAATGTAAACTCTCTTTTTCAACCCCATCCAAATCTTCACCTATATGTACTAGACACTCATATAGTTTCTGTAACAGGCTGTGTGTGTGTGTGTGTGTGTGTGTGTGTATAAAATGCTACAAAAAAATAGAATTACAAATGAAGATTCCTCTATTCCTCTAGAGTAGGAGTTTATGAACTAGAGACTGGTTCACTAATGGACCTAGGAATAAGCCTGAGAGTGTGGGACTCTCTGACATTGTGTACCAACTTTGTGCTTACAAACGAAAATTCCTTAACCTCTTTCTTATTCTCAAAGGGATGGTTACTTCTCAAAAAGTATAAACTGTTTTTAGAGCTCTTAAGGATGTGGAGATATAGATTATCAGAACTGAAATAAACATTGAGATTAATCCTTCTAGGTGCAGACCGCAGTGCCTTTTTCCTCTCACTCCAGTCTACAATGGGAGTTCCTTTCAATGGGAATTCCATGCCCATGAATGATCTCTCTTTATGATCTAGAGACATATTCCCATGATCCAGATTCCTCCATCACTGCCTTTCTTAAAAATTCTATCTATGTGTGTTCATTTAATAAGCACCAGAAGAAACATTAAGCCATTCCCTAACACCCTATACTTTTCTGTTTTTCCAACTGTGTATACCAGAAACCAAAGAGACATCCTTTATATCTAACTCTCCGTCATCACTCTTACATATAGCTACTTCATAACTAAAGTCTACTATTTTTTACTCCTAAACCTGCCCAGTCTTCCCATGTCTCTCTCCATCATCCTTGACTCATCTGTGGTTTACTACTATCTAACCACTTTCTTGGGCTACCACCACCATAATAACCCTTTTCCACCTTATTCTTCATATTACTTCCATACTGTCATGGGCTGGGTTTCCAAAGAAGCAGATTCCAGTTGTTGTTATGCGTTAAGTTTATTAGGAAGTGTTTCTTTCAAGGGAAGGGAAGTATTAGGTCGTCAAGAAAGTCATGACATGGTTTACTATGCAAAAGTGCATCATGACTTTCCTAACAACCCAATAAATGTGGTCAGAAAGATGACTTCTGCAATAAACTCTTAACTCTTGAGTTGGAAGGATTTCTAAAGCTGAAGTGACCCTTCAGAACTGTCCCAATATAGAAGGAGCAGGTTAGATCTATGCTTCTGTGCTGATTGGAATGTGAGACCTGGATAGGGGTGTGGCTCTGTAGTTTAGGCAATTCCTGAAGGGATTCTACTATCTAGAGATGTCTTCTTCAGAAGCTAAAGTAAGATTTTTTTTTTTTAATTTTTGAAGGGGCATCAGTGGGGCACAGTGACCTTTTCAATTCAGATGGTATCATCATTTTGCTTAAAATCCTTCCATAACCTTCCAATAGCTCTTAGAAAAAGTAGAACTGTGTAATGGGATCCTCGAAATTGTACATGGTCTGACACCTACTTGACCTTTCCAGCTTCATCTTCATCCTACTCAGCTTTGTTCTCTTGACCCCAGCCACACCAGCCTGGTTATTATCCCACACATTTATCTTGCTTCTTCCCACTGCTGATCCTTCACGGTGGTGTTCCCTCTTTTACATTGTTTCTCCCTCTTCCACTTCACCTAGTAGAGCCTTTGAATGACACTTCAGCACCTCTTCCTGTCTCCCTGAGTGGGTCAGTCCCTCATTATAGATTCTCACAGCACAGGTTCCTTTAGGCAGCAACACATGTAACAGTTGTAATTTTTGCATTTGTGTCATTATTTCATACTAATCCTTATGAACTTCATGAGGACAGGGCTGTTTCTACTTTTTGCTTAACACTGAATTCCTAAGGTCTCTTACAGTTCCTGATCCACAGTGAGTGTTCAAAGAGTATTGGCTAAATGAGAGTGGATGAATACTCTCATTTTGTGGATCAGGTGGCCAAAGACTAAAGAGATCACATGGGCTTGCTCAGAGTCAAACAGCTGCTTACATCAGAGAAGGATATTCAAAGTCATATGGCATAGTATTTGGAGATTTTGTGGCCTACTTATAGATGACTAAAATTTGATTGTGCTTCTGCCTTCTGCTCCCCTCTTGAATAGGATCACTTATATTTCTTTCCTGGTGTTATACTTACCTACTTTTGTCGTTATTTTTCACTTAGTCACTGACTGATTTCAAAGAAACACTCAAATGGATTGGTAGCTTATATCCAATCAGGCAAAATTTTATTATTTATTAATTATTTTTTAAAGTTTATTTATGTATTTTTCCATGAACAAGAGACAGGGAGAGAGGTGAGAGAGAGAGAGAGAGAGAGAGAAAGTACCCGTAACAGGGGTTTGACATCACTATCCACCCACAGCTTTAGGATCATAGGCATATGCATGCCCATCATGCTCAGAGAAGTCTCCAGATGAAAACTCAGACTCTTTCCAGTAGATTAGCCTTGCAAAGCATCATATTTTACCATAGCACCAACATCCAGCCCCAACAAGACTTTTTTTTTTAGCATTATATGATATCAATACTCAATTTGACTAATAATTTTGTTTTTCATGTAGTTGCTTTACCACAATTGAGATGCAGTCTTTACTCTATCCATACTCCCCACCCCCATTCCAAGTCCACACTACATGACAAAGAGAGTTCCAGAAAGAGGCAGAAGAAAAGAGGTCGTCGGACCACAGGGTATATTATTGGGCTCAAGTTTAGAGAACAATGATTTGAAATCCTGGGGCATAATTCACCAATCAGGCTACACATGCAAATGAGAACATCCTGACTTGTTCAAAAGAGTTCCGTAAATAATATTATTCATCTCCTAGAAGCAAGCCATATTTTTACTGGACTTTTTACTTCAGCCTTGCATTACTAATGAGAATATATATTTTTAAAACGCTGTTATTTATTTCCCTTCTGCTTAATATTTCAATCAAACATACATTTACTGTGTTAATCACAGAACATGATGGTTTTAAAACCTCAGAAATCATTTTAATTGAATACCTCATGTCTGTTTAATCTAAAGTTAATAAAACCCCCCCTTTTTTAACATCATTTTATCCAATTTTAATTTCTTGCTGTAGGACATTCACCTCTCCACTCCCTGATTATATTTTTTTCAGAGTTAGTCTTAAAAAATGCATGCTTTATTTTGAAATAAGAAATACTTTTTATGTTAATAATGATAATTTGTTATTTACTAAAAATCAGTATAATCAACAGTAAAATAGAACATTGTGTCTCAATATAATGTGTAATGTATTGGGTCAAAGTATATTTTGAAATAAGAAAATTTCAGCTAGGTTAGTCATCTTTGGACATAAACACACCTGTATGAAGAGAAAAATTCTGAAGACTTTTACTTATGCATTGCTGGGAGTTGGGGGATGTAGAGGTGGATTAGGGGATTGCCCATGGTGTCAAATGGCCTTGCTTTCAGTATTTTGGTTAGAAATAACAGGCATAATAATTATGGATTTTGGAATTCAAGCAATGGAATTCATTATTATACACATCTGCAATATTCCAATCCTTCCCAGCAATTTTTAGACTTGTGTGCTATGGATCGACTCCCTTCTAAAACCATGATGAAATTTCATTACCATTGTGATGATATTAAAACAGGGGACCATTACGAAGTGATTAGATCATGAGAGCTTTGCCTTTATGGACGGATTAATGTCATCATGACAGTGGTTTCAATATCTCAAGGGTGGGATTGTTATAGAAGCAAATTCAGCCTCTTGCACCTTCCCTAGCTCTCGCTCTTACCCTTTCTTGATCCTCCATCATCTGCCTTGGACTGGCCCTTGACAGATGTCAACCCCATCCTCTTAGATGGCTAAGTCTCCATAAGTTTGAGCCAAATAAACTTCTACTGTTTATAAATTTCCCAGTCTGCAATCTTCTGTTATAGCAACATAAAATGGACTAAGACACCGTATATTGTTTTTATCTATAATAATAAATAAAGGCTCTTATACTACTTCTTTGATCAGAATTTCCTGGGTTACATGTTTTAAGTGGGAAACATGAGTTGAGACTATTTTGTTTCAATTGATATCTATACCTTTAGGGCTTCATATATTGGGGTCCAATTAACTGGGTAAAAATTGTTTCTCTCTATTTTTTTATTAAGAAATTTTTGCTTTGGGGTGCATGTGCTTGGCAGAGATATAGAGACAGACAGAAAGTGAGAAATCATCCCCTAGTATGATGACCATATTGCATTCCCTTCTCCTCCATTCTCCTCTTGGGATCTTGGTCACACATGCACTCACACCAGGCATGAGCTTTAGTTTGCCAGATCTGAGACTCAAACTGTGATCTACTAGGTGGGAGTCCAGTGACATAACCATTATGACACCTGCTGGTCCCAATTGTTTCTCTTACATTTTGTACCCAGTGTTTCCTCATAGACAGTGGCTTTTACTTATGGCACTTCTTGCCTGAGCACGTGCTTTGTCTAACCAAACCTGTGGAAGGTAAATGAACCCATTTCTTTTGGGGAATAATATCTAAATATTACAAGAGGGAACTTCAAAAAAATGTGAAAAAAAAACCCAGAATTAAGAACAAGTTTATTTTGGTATTAAAATGTTTGAAATACATGCATAGATTTTTTTTTATAATGTGCATTTTCTAATATGGTTTAAAGACCCCTCATACAGTTATGGTGACCATAGTATTCCTCTACCAAACTGGGACACATTTTAGTATGAAAGAGGAAATGCTACTGAGTTAGGACAGCAAATCCAACCTCAAGTGCCCATGGGAAAACACCATATATGGTCACCCTATCTATAGTATATCTAGAGCACTGACCTCGTTCTTTTTACCCTAAAGGAATTTACTTTCCATGAATTTTTTTTTTTGCAAAAAAAAATGTAATTCATATTCCTTGCTTCATAAATGCAGCCTCACAGAGAATTCTTAAAATAACTTGAATTTGATAAAGCAAGAAATTCTGAAACTTCAAGAAATTATTTGATTTACATAGATATTGGGTCCAGGTCCACTGTGAAGTCCCTCTGGTATAGAGAGACAATCTCGGCGATCCATACCTCCAGAGGAGTGATGACCAAGTCATTGTAATCAATATTCTGCATGGCTACATAACAGCTCATTCCAGAGACTAGGTCATCATTTACTTTCTTATAATCCTGTTGCCCATTTTCATGTTTTTTTTTTTTTTCTCTTTTTCTGAGCCTAGGCATTTACCTCCAAGAATGCAAGGATCCTAAGAAACAATATGACAATTTTCTTTATTACAGTCTTTCCTCCCTAAGAGATTAAGTATGAGCCGATTTAAAGACTTAGAGGGACCAGAAGATGGCATAATGGTTACATTGCTGGACTCCCACGTAGTAGACAGCAGTTCGAGTTCCAGAACCAGTGGCTTAAAACTCATACCAGGTACATGTGCGTGTACGCCCAAAATACTGAGAGGAAAATGGAGGAGAAGGGATTGCAGCATGGCTAGCTCCCCTTGGGGGTGATTTCTTGCTTTCCATCTCTCTGGAAAATTCATGTGTCCTATAGCAAAAATCTCTCTTTCTCAAAAGAAAAAAAAAAGAATATACTAGATTATGAGTCTCACTTATCACATTGTAAATCATTCTTTTCTTGAAGCGACATATTGGAGGCGTACAGACCTGCTTGTGGCTACCTTTCCTAAAGCTATGCTGTCTTGGTCTCAAACCCAGAGGTCAAATATCTAGATTTCAGAGGGAGGGAGTGGAGGAAGAGAGAAACATTGTTTTGGAATTTTTCTTCCTCAGAGAATTCTTTGTTTGGAAGTAACCAGAAAAGATGAGTTATTGAACATGGTTTTCTGTCATGGTCCAATGACCAAAGAAAAAACAGGTTCCTATTACCTAGAGACATTCACAGAGAAGTGCAATAAGTTGCAGATAATTAACCTGTTTGTAATCCAACTTTTTGAGACAAACTTCATCAGTTCAGAGCCCTGTGACAAAGGGAATGTGTTTTCCAAACCAAGATATGAAAAGAAAGGAGATTAGAGAGGAAACATCTTGACCAATATTTTATATAATTCTTAATCCAATGAACCCCAGACCACCGGAGGGTTTTCTTCTTGTGGTTCAGATTGATCATAAGATGAATAGCAGAATCTTCACAATACTGAACATGAAGTCTCTAAATTATATTTTCTTTACTACTTCTGAATGACAAGTGCCAAAGGTGAGTTGAGTGAGTTGAGTTACACAGGAGGTGATGCTGTATAACACAATGAGTGGTCTTTTTCAGCTGGTATTTCAAGTAGCAAAAAGGGACTTAAAAATGTGCTACTCAGTGTCACATAGCAGTGGGTAATGTAGGGGGAAAAAAAAGATTTAAACAGTCGGGACTGAGCGAGATCGAGCTAAATATCCTGTAACTGTTTTTGTTAACAAGTAGTCAAGCTGGCACTAATCATTTTCGTAGTGTGTTGGAGGGAAGTAGATTTTTCATAGGTGTAAATTTGTAAAGTTTTTGTTCTTTAAAAAATGACAAGTGCAGATAGACCTTTTTTGTGATTAGTATGGAACTTGCAGTAAGAAATTCGTATTAAGAATAAGCCACTGGGCAGAAGGCTTGGAAAAAAAAAAAGTAAGATCTTGAGAGTGGAGAAGAGGCTAAAAGATGATCACTTTAGTCACATTCATTAAAAGTTATCACTAGTTCTCCAATGAATAGGAAGTGTAGAGCAGATTCAGGGTCCTTTTTAGGTCACTGTATATAGATATTTATGTAATGTTCCCATCACTATGTATTATTTAGTTGCTCTTAGATAATTTTATTCTACTTCTTTTGAAAAATAATTATTTATTAGTTTTATTTATTCATTCACTTATTTTAATTTGACCAGATAGAGACAGAGAGGGAGAGTGAGAAAGCAAGTCATCAGGTCCAGGACTCAAACTGTGGTCGGCACATGGGAGTGTCCAGCGCCTTAACCACCATGCTACCTCTGGCCCCCAATTTTATTCTATTTCTAAAGACTTTTTGGGGGGCCTACTTGCAGTGGTGTAGTGGTAGCACATTGCTCCACAATGAAGCCACATGGAAGAATAGGTTTCAGTTTCCAGGTGGACCCATCCTTGCCAGGTGCACATTCACATACCTGTGATCCTGGCTTGCTGGGAATGTGGTGGGAGAATCATAGCATGAGATCCTGTTAAGTGTGCTCTTCTTTCAAGAAACTTACTTTTTTTTTTCTTAGAACAGTTTTAGGTCCACAGTAAATCTCCCTTCACACATATGTAGACTTCCCCATTTTCAGCATTCCCCACTAGAATGGTACATTTGATTTGTTACAATCTATAAACATATATTTACACATAAGTACCCCCAATGTCATAGTTTAACTGCTGATTCACTCCTGGTGTTGTATAGTCCATGGATTTGGACATTGTATCATGAAGTGTACCCACCATTATAGTAGTATACAGAGTATCAGGGGTCTTTCAAAGTTCATGGAAATGTATCTTCTGAAAGTAAAGTGCATAGATTTTTAAATACTTTTGCACCAAAGTAAAATCATACTTTAATTCCAGAAATGCAGAAATTTTGTCTGATTCTAGTGTCCAGAATACTTACAACTGGAGAAACATTAATCTTTAGAGAACTGAACCTAGATTTATGCTACAAAGATATCAGGTCCCTGCTATGGAATACAATATCCAATCTCCTTATTCATTCCTATCTACACTCTTCATCCCACAGACACACAGACTCACAATGAGTGTTCTCACAGACATATGGAAATCCAATACAAATCTATTTGACCCAAGTCAGTTATTGGATTTTTTTTCTTTCCCCACTGCCACCCCTTACACATACTTTTAATGTTAGCAGGAATTCTAGAAAGATTTGGCAATGTTTACATTAATATAGAGTTTAATTATTTTCAAACCCTCTACATACTTGTTGCTAACTTCCAGAAGGTCAGAAAAGGCATTACAATTCTCGTTTGGTAGGAAACTAAGGTCTGTGGCAGAATGATGCTTTGTTTGACAATTTATGTCTAGACAACAGAAGAAAGAAAAGGAGGGCTCAGGTCTCTTGACACTTAGACTTCTCTACTCATCACACTGCCTACTCTGGCACAAAGACAAGGCTTCCTCTTTCATTTCTTCTCCTGGAAGAGAGAGGTATGCAAAGCTATCATCAGTGATATGGAAAGCAATAGAATGGAAAGAATAGTATTGGTAGCCATACTCATTGAGCTTATGAAAATAAGATCTTCTGAATCCTGCGGTATGCTGCCCAGTATGGTTGTAAAACATTCTGAAAGAGAGAGAAAATATTGGTACAGAAAATTATTCAAAGAATTAATAAAGGTCCATTGAAGGCAGACATCAGTGGGAACCAGAGGGTGGTACAGAGGTGAGACAGGGTGCTCTGCACGACTGACCCACAGGAGAACATGCCAGGGCCCCACGCAGCCACCTCCAAGTAGGCCCAGGATCCAGTGCTTATTGGGAATAAACCACAGCACCATGACCCTGCTGGGAGGGCTTGTCTCTCTGGCTTTGTCACACTCTGTCTCCCACTAATGGAAGAAATAAATAAAATCTAAACAGAAACCTTTAAAAAAAAAAGTCTATATCAACAATGAGTGGTGACAGTTGGAGAGACAGAGTAGGGCAGCTCAGCTCAAAGAAGACTGGAATGGGCTTGAGAAGGCCTGGCTATTCTTCGTGACTATATTGCTATCTTCAAGATCTTGAGTATGGCATTTAATCTCTATATGTGCCAGTTTCCTTATATATTAGCCTGCTTAGCTTCCTTACCTGGTTCTGTCACAATCAAATGCTATAAAGAACAGGACTTTCACAATTCTAAAGTGTGAGACAAAGGTAAGAAATTATAGAGCATCACACGTGGTAGGTGCTTAGCAAACATTTTTTTAACTAAACAGGCTATTTTGACTGGAATTGATTACCACGAAGCACAATGATTCCTGAAATCATAATTGCTTTAATGGAAGTGACGAAGTGAATTAACCTGCTGCCAAAATTATGTATCCAATAACATCTTGGAAAATTGTTATTCTTTAGCCCTGAGATATCTGGGTATGGAATGCAGTAACAAACATACAAATTCTGGCCAACAGTCTGGGTGTTTTTGCTACTTGATAAAATTGGAATGTTTGAATTCAGTTTTCCATTTGAAAGACACATCACAAAAATCTACCAAGACAAGTTAAGTAAGTGTCTCTGGCAAAGGAATTAAACAAATGTAGAGAGTGAGAAACATCAATGCAATGCTAGCTATTTTAGTGCTCTATTATCACCCACAGAGATTCTTCATGTAGTATAAAAATTCCATGATTATAAATTCCAGATATATGGCCTACCTAGTAGACTATCAGTGTCTGTATTGCTAAGAACAGATAGATTAATCTGAATTTTAAAACTTAATAACTGGTTATCACAAATTTCCATTTGGTACATGTACATGTTATATGTGCACATATGCATAATCACATACATATATATTAACAAGCAGCTACCATGGTAAGAATAGTATTCCTTTTTGCATAATACTGTAATTTTACCAACAATTAACTCGGTCCCAGAGAACATCTTGTCTATAAACTGCTTCCTGTGAGAACCAAATTGCTTTGCTTTTAACCTCTGCACAGTTTTTTTCCACTTTGCTCCATTGTTTCGTGGAGAAAAAAAACAAAACAAAACAAAACAAAAACAGGTGCCACCCACAGTTGTTGCCCACTTAGATAAATCTTAGAGCCAATCTCTGCCTTCTTGAAAACTTTCTTGAGTGCATCATCCTCTAGACATCTCTGCTCATGACATATAATACTTTTTTATTTGTTTGTTTGTTTTGTCATAAGGCACATGCACTTGCTAGAGAGAGACAGAGAAAGGGAAAGAGAGAAATCATTCCATGGCCAGTGGACTTGGCCATGCCACAACCCTTCTTCTCTATTCTCTTCTCTAGATTCTGGGCATGCATGCACATGCCTGGTGTGATCTGCAAGCTACTGGTTTCAGGATTTCAATGGTGGTCAACCATGTGAGAAGCTAGCTGCCCTAACCACCAAACCATTCACTGGTCCAATATCAAGCACTTTTAAGCACAAGGTGACACCTGGCCTGATGTGTTTCTGTGTTTGAGTTTGATTTCTCCAGGGAAGTGGCTAATGTTTGTTAAGATACGGAAGTGTATCTCTATCGCCTAACCTGGGCTGGGTTGTTGCTGCCTCCCTGGAGGTAATTTAGAGGCTTGCTGATTATAAATGGTTCCTGGGTAACTTGACCTGGCTACCTGGCCTTCACCCATAGGTTGTTTCCTCTCTCTAATGACTTCACACTGAGTACTGCCTTTCAAATGCCAATTCACACAACAAAATGAGAAAAAATAAAGGCAACAATGTAACAGTTTTAAATTGGGATAAAATATTCATAACATAAATTTTATTATTTAAAGATATGCATATAGTTTTGTGTCATTAAGTACATTCATATTATGTGTGACCATTACCATTATCCATCTCGTAACTTTTTCATTACCCCGAACTGAAGGTCTGTACTCGTTAAACATGACCTCCCTATTCTTCTTTCCTCCCAGCCCCTGGCAATCATCATTCTACTTTTCTCTATGAGTGTGTCTACTCTAGGAAGCTCATCATATGATTCGAACTTTTGCGACTGTCTTATTTCACTCAAGATAGTGTCTTGAAGGTCCATCCATGTTGCAGTATGTCTCGGAATTCCCTTCTTTTTAAGATTGAGCAATATTGCCTTGTATGTATATGCCACGTTTTATTCACTTATTCTTCTAAATGGACTGTTTCCACCTTTCAGCTGTTTTGAATAATATTGTTATGAAAATGGATGTAGTACCACAGTGAATTTTTATAAGGTTAACTATCTCTACAGGTCTGTTCTTCTAGTTCTTTCCTTAGTGTTATGTTGTCCTTCTCTTTATAAAATAATGTTGATAGCAAATGCTATTGTCTGAGTGTTTATGTCTTCCAAAATTGATACATAGAAATCTAATCCCCAGTCCAATGATGATGTTAAGAGGCAGGGCCTTTGGGAGATTAGGTCATGAGTTCAGAGTCTTCATAAATGGGTTAATTTTCATATAAAGGAGACCAGGGAACCTCTTTGCCACTTCTACCATCTAAAGATACAGCTAGAAATCACCATCTGAAATAAAGGGACTTTCCTCAACAACAGATCTGCTAGTGTCTTGATCTTGAACTTTCCAGGTCCCAAAATTGTGAGGATTAAATTTCCATTGTCTATAAACTACCCTATGTATGGTATTTGTGTCTTAGCAGCCCACGAAAATTAAGATAGCAGGTAATGGTTCCTTTTCTTTACATGGCGGTAGAATGTTGACAACCTCAAGACAGTCTCCATTTTTAAAAAATGATAACTCTTCTGTAAAATATCAAAGTGTAGAAGACATTGAAATTCTTCTCAAATGTGATTGAACACCAGAATCACCTGGAAAGCTTCAGAAAATGTAGTTCTCAGGAGTCCACACTAAACTGATTGGAATGGAATCTCCAGAGTTGAAACTTAGGCCATGATATCATTTTAATGCTCCCAAAGTTATTCTGATTTATGACTAAATTGAGAAATTACTTATGGTTTTCCAGAACTGACCTGCGTATCAAGCAAGATATATTAGTTTGGTCAGTGGCTACCCCTCTGTCACCACCAAACCTATCAGGTGAACACTACCAAATTTCAAGCATGTCCAGCACTACTAACAAGGAGATTCCTAGGTGGGACTAAAGCTGCATAAAGATCTAATCAATTGTTCACAGTGCAATTTTTATTTCCAAATCAAAGCTGGAATTTGTCTGTGTGGTTCTACCACAGCTGCCTGCACCTGTTTTGTGGGGAAAAGGAAAGAATCCATTTCAGTGATTCCTCTCCATTCTTCTACCTCCCCAGAGTTGAACTTAGTCACACCATACTTCCAAAACTACATTTGACCAAAGTTGTATTCAATACAATATCCAATCTGTGTTCTTTTCTGAAACAATAGCTCAGATCAAGGTAGGTTTGCTTTCATTCACACAATTTTTGATGTCCTTTTCACAACTAAACAGCTATGGAGGCTATTTTGTATCCAATGGGTCAATGAATCACATAGAGAAGCACGTGTAAAAGGAAGAAGAAAGTTGACTTGAGCAAGAGTAGTTCATGGGCCATCCACACAGCAAACTCCTCCACATTTACTAGCTGTTCACCTCGCCGCCTCCCAAATACCAAACAGCAGTTGATGGCATGTGATTAGTGAAGGCGCTCTAAGTTGATTAAGTGCGGTGACATTTTGAGGAAAGCAGGACATTCCTCGTTATCCGCAAATCGGTGGGTATGAGAAAAGGCAGGAGCCAGCACATTAGCATTTCCACATACGTCTCTCCTTCCTCTCTGCAACCTCTAGCAAGGCAGCTTGCCTTATTAGTAACATGTTTGGGATTAACAGCTTTGCTATTGTGTTAGCATCTTTGTCATTACCCAGGGAGGGGAACTGGCAAGTGCTAAGCCAGTTCCTAACAGACCTAAACAGTATCTGGGATGCAATTCTTACACAGCAACCAACCTCAGAGCCAAAACTTGCCCAGCTATGAGGGAGGTGTGTGTGCCTTTAATAAAAAGGGGCCTTATAATTAGGGTAGGGAAAATTTTAAATGTGCTAAAACTCTCATGTCGCATTAAAAAGAAATGCCATTCAGGCATTTACAAAGTAATGGAATCCCATCCCCATCTGCTCCCTCTTCCTTTCAACACCTCTCCCCTTAGCAGTGCCAAAAGGAGAAAAATCTAGGCTAGCAGTGTGAATTGTAGGAGAGCCAGCTTGGAGTGTTGGAATGGGAGGGGCTTAACTCTGGAAATGGCTGGAAGTATTAAAAGTGTCTAGTGGTACAAAGTGGACCCACAGGCTCAAAGGGTTGTGAGCTGGCTTTCTGCAACAGGAACACTGGCTAAAATCCCTGGAAGCACAGCTCACAGTGAAGGAAGCCTAAGGGGAGAAACTGGGTCAGATGTGTTTTGTACTATGCAAGTCTTTTCTGACAGGATGTAACCATTCTGGGGACAGTCCCATCCCTGGTCACTTTCTCTGAAGCACCTTTAAACCATGGAATGTTAAGTATAAAACAAAGATGCTAGGGGGAAATTCATCTTTTATTCTGGGCACACACTCATATTCCCCATTGTGGTGATCACACAGTGCTCTTCCGGAGGTGTAAAAACAAAGAATGGACACCACCCTCTGATAAATCTCTTCATGCCCAAAGAATAACCGATGACCTATCCTAGAGGCAAAAGGTGAGAATCTTAACAACAACAAAAATGATCTTGGGTACCCTGAGACTAAAGTCAACAATCAAGCAAGACTAAATTCAACAATCAAGCAAGAAATTTCCTCTCCATTTCTAACCGAAGGTTCCAATGTTAAGTTAATATGGATGCCTTCAACCAGCGTTCTTGGTCATTGATAGAACAACTGCTGACTCTGGGGCATGATTTTTCATGACAATGTCGACCTCCTTTCTTGTGCCACTTTCTCCAAAGAACAGAATATCTTTCTATTGTTAGGAATAAGATTTACAATCAGTTCAACACCATCAAGGAACCCTGTGATGACATCCAGCTGTTTCAGGAAGCCAGTCATGATGCAGGATCCTGTGCCATGAGACAAGAAAAAGAGGGAAGAAAGGCCAGGCTGATGATGAGAAAGCAAACTTACTTCATCATTTTGCCTGAGGCAGGTCCTATTTCTAGTTTCTAGATCTGGTGTCTGACTTTGTGAAGCAGAAATTTTAGCACATGGTTTGGCAGGATTTTCATAGATTTGTGGGCTTTATTCCAAAGTCTTACTTTTCAGTAATAATCCAATTCTATGTAGTGACATATTTAACAAATCACTTTAGTGAAAAGAATAAATATGGGTGATATGGGGGGCCGAAATGCCACATCTGGGCACCTTTGCATTTTGGAACATGATGGGTGTGTTTAGGTAAGTGAGGCTTCCGATTCCAGTTAGTTCACAGTCAGACGCGAAGGCAACTGTCCCAGGGATGCCCCAGCTATCTCTATATATTCTCCCAGTCTTTTTCCTGGCAGTGTTTCTCCTTGGGGACAGGTGAGAGGTGGTCTTTTCTAGGGCTGGGTGAATGTGTATCAAATTCAATAAAGCCTTTCTGGGTTCTCACCCCACTGCTTTCAGAACTACCTGCATCCATAACCCTCAACCCCAATTTAATTTGCCTATTTAGTGGTCTGTTTCCAAGCCCTAGAAAATCACGCTTTGTGTTTTCTCCGTGCAGTATAACTACTGAGTCGTCAGAAGTCATGACACATTTTTTCCATGGGAAAAATAGAGAAAATATACCATGACTTTTGGATAACACAATAGATTAGAAATCCACTGATAGCTGATTCTGCAGGTTGAAAATAATGCCTTGACTTCCAGGGTTAGCATGTTGACCATCCAGAACCTTCTGTGGCCACTTCTGTGCTTGGGAAGACACAGGCCGCCTGGGATCAGGAGCCTAAGACAAGTTACAATCTCAACCTGCCTAGTGTCATCTTTTTAAAATATTCATCTAATCAAAATAAAGTCATTCACCTACAAAGAGTTTGATTTCAGGAAAAGACAACTTAAGTAGATCAAATACAATAATAAATCACAGGAGGATTGAGTGAAGGAGAAGCTACGCTGAGACTACATTGGGTTCATCTGCACTGCCTACTTGCCTTATTTTTTCTCTCTCTCCTTCTCTTTCCTCTTTTTTCTCTATTTTTAAAAAATGTGTATTCTCCTACAACATTTTAATCAAGGTATGAAATGTGTTTCATGAGGAAGAATGTATGTATGTGTGCATATATGCATGTTTCCATGTATGTTTTTCCCTAGTAACCCCTGTATTCTGGAATCTTCCTTCAGGTAGAAACTGGTATGATTTAAGGTTGCCATTATCATGCTTTAACGCATGTGCCCAGACCACTCAGACCACATTGTCTCGGGCATATGTGAGTGGAAGCTCTAAACTGCTCTCCAAATCCACTGGGAAGAGGTGCTCTGGCTTCTGTCTTCCAGGGCTTCTACATTCCCCTACTCTAGTGCTGGAGGGGAAAATGACAAGGACAAAAGGCTGAGAGTTCCAAGTAGAAACTGAACCCTCTAAGACATTGTTCACTCCTCCAAATGGTTGCTGTTTCTCTCTTTCCAGAAAAATCATTGTTTCCAAGAACAGGCTCTTCTGTGCAGCACTTTATTTTTCACCTAAGAAAAAGATGTTTGGCTTTGGGAGGAAAAAGGTAGAAATGGCAGGGGCTCCCTTTGGGCTGCTCTGTTGTCCCAGTCCTGATATTCAAGCCCCATTTGCAAGTTTGGGAAAGGAATACCTGTGAAGGACAGACATGGGCTGGACAGGATGTCCCAGAAGCACAGACATAAACACAGGAGTTGACTCTGGTCTGTGAATTGAACTTATTTTTTTCAGATTTGTTTTATTTATTTTTAAATTTTATTAATTATTATTATTATTATTATTTAATTTGACCAGAGAGAGACAGAGAGAGAGAGAGAGAGAGAGAGAGAAAGGGAAAATGAGAAAGCAAGCCACCAGGTCCAGGACTTGAATCACAGTTGGCTATGTGGGAGTCTAGCACCTTAACTATCATGCCACCTGCCCATCCCTATAATTTATTTTTGACAATCAGATCAAGGATATTAACATGGACATCATTTTCAATAGATAATTTTACATTTCTGGGTGTGTTAAGTGTTTCTTCATTCACCCTTCCCACCTACCTTCTACCATCCACTCTCCTCCATTACAGACTCTATTACATACACTTATCCTTCCTATTATCATTTTTTGAGGTTATTTATTTATTTACTTCATTTTGTTTTATATGTTCAATAACTTTACGTCACCATTACTTGTTAAAAGAATTTTCCCAGCATGAACACACTACACACCAGTCCAGTTAAAGATATTATCATACACGTTACCATCAACAGACAATCCTCCATTTCTGTGTCCCTTAAATGTTTTGTCTTACTATTTTTCTCCGTGATTGAACTGAACTTTCTGTGTTAAAAACATTAGTTGTTTATTTGATATTAAAGTTCAACTTGACATCCTGGGTTTTTTAATTTACTAAAAACTGACAACAGTACTCTGATATCTGCAGGGAAAATAGGAAGGATATTAACATTTTGGGGGCAATGCCATCCTGTGCTTTTGGGGGTCAAGATGGTGGAAATACTGAAACCATGTCTAAATGCACTGAAGAACCTTCTTTGAACCGTCAACAATATTGCTATTTTATTGTACTTACTGTGCTTATGGAGACCATCATAGTCAAAGAAAAACTGGGAAATATTTTCTCTTCTCCTGACATCTGGTACCCAGGACATTATTTTGAGTAATATGTACTCTGGTAAAAAGGTGTCAACTATGACATTTTCAAATAAACCAGGCTGTATGTTCACTCTAGTTGACCCCTTGAATTCAATATACAGCAATATCTTGTCTATTTTCAGAGTTACCAACTCCTTCAAGACAAGAATCTCTTATATTGGAACCAACCCAAATGTCCACAAACAGATGAATGGGTTGAAATAGTGTGGCACATATACTCCATGGAATACTATTAAACCATAAACAACAACAGCAACAAACAACAAGAAAACAAGACCTTGGAGTTTGATAGAAAGTAAACAAATATGGAAGATTTATTGCTGAATGTGCAAGTCAGGCTATGCAAGACATTGTATGTCTCCACTTAACATACACTGACTGTCCATACTCCATGGCAGAGACTGAAAGATTAGAGGGCATAAAAGCATTGAAAATAGTTATGAACACTGGAGACAGTGTGGAAGGAGGGTGAGAGAGGAAAAGAGTATAGGGGAGATAATTAGAAAGAAAAAATAGAGAGGTAAGACATTTGTGGGACAAAGAAATGGTTTATTGCCTGTTGATGATAGCATGTATAGTATTCTCAGGTGGACTGGTCTGAGGTGTATTTCATGTTGGGTAAATTCTCTCTACAAGCTAAAGGATGTATAGTGATTAAATGCATATAATAATAATAATAAAAATATACATAGCACTTGCTTCTACTGAAAAAAAAAAGAATCTCTTATTATTTGTTTGTTAAACTGAAAACTACTTAGCTCCCTCTTTCTCCTCACCATGCTTTATTCTGAGTCTGCGGCCTGCTGGATGTTTTCCTGCCCATATACAACAGGGTTGTAGATCCACACTTCCTTTAAGGATCCAGAAGGAATCAATGTTAGTCAGCTGTCTGAATTTGATGATTTCTGTATCACAAAGTTGATCTCTGAAACAACAAAAAAAAATGTTTGAAAAATTGAACATTTTAAAATAGAGCAGTTCTCTGCAAGAGGTGACTTATGTTAACTACAGATTATTTCTGAGGTCAGAGATAGAAATATACACCCAAACAGCAAAGGAGGTAGTTTTGAGCCAAACAACTCATCTTTTGCAGGTTGAGAAAAGGACCCTACCTCAGATTACTCAATGAATGCTTATTTATTTGACCCTTTCACTGGCCCTAATCTATAGTAATTTGAGTTTTAACCTCAAGCTGCTTGTTTTGCCTCCCTAAATATAATGTCTTTAATGACCCAGTCCCTCCAAGTTCTTCTGTCTGGTAGGAGTTTAGAGGAGGAAGTGGCAGAGAGCCAGCCACACTATCCTCATATTTTGTTTTCATCAGCCTCTTTCACATGTTCTGTAGTATGGACCTCTCCCTGTCTCCCATACCACGGGACTGCCTAGCCTCTGATGGAGACTGCACCAGGCTGGGTGAGGTCCCGATAGAGTATGGCCTGCTTCCAGTTACACACGTGTGCTGTTTTCAGCACTTTTCAGACAGACCTCGGTTCTTTGTGGTTCTCTAAGTAAAACATGGAGAGCCAAACCACTTCTTGTCAGGTACTCAGGGGGATGGGGACTAGATCTTTATTTTTTTCAGTTTTGTTTATAAAGATCAATATTCTAAAGTTCAGTTGGACCAAGCTATTGAACCCATTTCAGCTTGGAGGAGTAAATTGCCGTAAGGAGGATGAAATTGCCAAGTTTCAAGGTGAAAACTTGGGGAAGACCGAAGGGAGAGACACTGAGAATGCCGATAAAGCCTATAATTTAATATAGTGACACTCCCACACTTTTTCCAATGTTTTAAGCTTTAAAGATGTTAGAGTCAATGATGAAAAAATGTGTGCTTTGAAGAAGCCTGACTCTTATAATTAGTCCATCATTGTTTCCTAATTCAGTTTTTAAAAATAGTGACATCAGGAGTCACTCGTTATATTGCACATTCAAGATGATAGTAGCAGCTACTCAAAGACAAGCCTTTCTTAGCCAGAGTTCGCTTTATTGAAAATGAGTGTACACTCATATCCCAAAAGACTTTCACAGTGATTTAAAAAATCAGAAACAGAAATGACAGATTTTAACCAAGAGGTAGGAGGGAAATGAGGGAAGGGGAAATGAGGTTAAAACTCAAGCTCAGAGATGGCCAGAGGGGGCAACAACCATGTCTAGCTTGAGCCTGAGGACAATCTTACACTTCCTATACCTAATAGCCTCCATGGTTTTATTGTTGCTTAATCTTATTTATTCAATTAGTTAGTTGATATTATTGAAAAAAAGGGTAATTTTTGTGTAAAAATCCACATTTCAGAATTGTTTCTCTAGACAGTGCAAAAAAAACATTATTAATGCTTGATCCAGATCAATGTTCCCACGTGTTCTCTGCTACCCAGCGACTGCTGCACCTTCCCCAATCTGGACCCTCACTGCTCCTAGACTCCACCGGGAGTGCAGCCTCCCAGCCTCGTGCTGGTGTCAGATGCCACAGCTTGGGCCTAAGTAAGAAAACAGGCCTCACTGGAGA
>NW_006205340.1:382-723 GCF_000334495.1 Tupaia belangeri chinensis | reverse complement strand
GCACCATGCCAAGCTTCCACCCTCACAAAAAATAAAAATAAAAATAAAAAAAGAAGAAGAAGAAGAGAAAAAACTGAGAGGTTGAAATCACATCCACAGCATGGTACTATGCTATGACTAAGACACTGTCTTAGACTATGTCATACTGTCTAAGACTATGTCCAAATGGTAAACACTGTGGACTTTCTTCTGAGGCCCAACAGTACAGATCCTATCAGACTCACAAAACCTGAAAACAAGCCTCAACAAAATCAAGTGAGCACCTGGTTTTCAGGCTACCAATCAAACCTTAACACTTTTTTTTTTTTTTTGAGAGATTTTCGCTATAGGGGCCATGCGCT
>NW_006205340.1:0-233 GCF_000334495.1 Tupaia belangeri chinensis | reverse complement strand
TTTAAGCCACCGGGTCCGGGACACGAACCACGGTTGACTACGTGGGAGTCCAGTGACATAGCCATTATGCTAACTGCTGGTTCCCAAACCTTAACACTTTTTGTTCCTATAATTTTTCATCAATTTCTGGCTCTTATCAAAAACTGACATACAAAAAGAAAAGTACCAGATATTAAAGCCACAAGAAAAATTAAAGACACATAGATGATTTAGAAAAAGAGAGAATCAGGAGA
>NW_006205339.1:0-534 GCF_000334495.1 Tupaia belangeri chinensis | reverse complement strand
TAAATAAAATTAAATAATTCTTAAAAATTTTAATTAAAAAAAACAGTGTGCTCCTTCAGGTGTGGAACCGGTTTTTTTTCTGTCTATGCTCTTGTAGGTAACATCTTCCTGTGCTGAGACTGTCTTTCTTTTATTTGTTTCAGTTTGCTATACGGCCCATGTGTTTGTCAGATGGGCGAGCGGGAAATTACCCCCAGGAGAAGGGAGGAAAGCCACGCCTCAATCCCTTCCCTTCCCTTCTCAGGATATGGGACATACACGCACATGTGTGCGCCCAGCATGTTTTTCAAGCCGCCGGGTTTGGGACTCAAGCCCCTTAGACAGACGTATGGGATCCAGCCACCTTAACCACCATGCCATTAGCTGGCCCAAATTTTAAATAGCACATAGAAGCAATTGCTCCACTTTTATTTCTTCAGTGCTGACTTCCTTGTTTTTTTTTTTTTTTTCTTTTCAGTTTTTTTTAAAGAGATTTTTACTATGGGGCAGTGTGCTCTCTGGTGAGACAGAAAGTAAGAAATCATCACCTATGGG
>NW_006205338.1:0-816 GCF_000334495.1 Tupaia belangeri chinensis | reverse complement strand
TCCAGCACCTCAAACACCACGCCACCTGCCAACCCCTATAGAAAGTCTTAAAATTAAGTAGTCAAGTTCCTCCAACTTTATTCTTTTTCAAAACTGATTTATTCTTGTTCCTTCACCTTTTTATACAGTTTTTGAAAAGTCCACTTGTTTGAAGCCAGCAGTTGGCGTGGTGGTTGGGGCACTAGACTCCCACATGGCTGACTGTGGTTTGAGTCCCAGACCTGGCGGCTTGCTTTCTCACTTTCCCTCTCTCTCTCTCTGGTCAAATTTAAAATAATAATAATAAAAAATAAAAATTTTTAAATCGGCTTGTTTATATCTAAAAAGACATTTTGCTGGATTATGATTGGAATTGTATTACATCTATAGATCATTTTGGGTAAATTAACATCTTTATTTCTGTGTTGAGTTTTTCAATTCATTAAAACAGTATTTTTTAAGTAATTATTTTTAAATTTAATTCTATTTGTTCATTCATTTATTTTAATTTGACCAGAGAGAGACACAAAGAGAGAAAGAGAGAGGGAAGATGAGAAGGCAAGCCACCAGGTCTGGGACTCAAACCATGGTTGGCCATATGGGAGTGACCAGTGCCCTTACCACCACGCCACCTGCTGGTCCCTGAAAACAATATATATTTTTTTATTATTATTTTATTTTTTTCATTCATTTATTTTAATTTGACCAGAGAGAGATGGAAAGTGAGAAAGCAAGCCACCAGGTCCAGGACTTGAACTGCAGTCCTGAAAACAGTATATTTTTATATTTATTTATGTCTTTGATTTCTTCCATCAGCTTTCTGTAATTTGTAGCATC
>NW_006205337.1:0-512 GCF_000334495.1 Tupaia belangeri chinensis | reverse complement strand
ATTAATCTTCAGCTTCAGTGGAAAAATAAAATCTTTTTCAAGTGCCATGGTCATCACAAGAGGTCCAGTTTATTGTGTGTGTGTGTACATATAAACACACACTTATATATATATTCTTGTTTTTTTGTTAGTTGGTTTTGAAGTGTAGCAAGAGACCAATACCGCATTGTAGACAATCAAATAAAACTGAAGGCCAAGCAGTTTCCAAGTGGCTATTTTATCAGATTGTTTGAACACTAAATTAATTTTATTTGCTGTCCAAAATAGTTACCTGAAGTTTGCTATTGTGTGTGTGTGTTTGAGTGTACTTAATTTTATTGTCTATTTGTTTTCTAAATTCTTCGGCATAATTTTCTGGGGACATTCAAACTGCCACGATAAAAGCCAAGAGAAAGCTTTTCTTCCTGTGTAGCAAGCTCTTCATTTCTACTTCACACTTCCAAAGGAATTTCTAGAACATACCATAGTCTTTAAGAATATTTACGCTGGGGAACCAGCAGTTAGCGTAATGG
>NW_006205336.1:43051-48047 GCF_000334495.1 Tupaia belangeri chinensis | reverse complement strand
CAGATTGTGAACTGATTGGACAATATTCATATGGGTTCTTTTTATGAATAAAATAAATAAGTAAAAGTCAGGAAAATACTTTTTCTCTCCTTTAAATATATCTTCATCTATAAAATCCTGCACATCTACTGACCTTTGTTCTATATATTTTACCCTGCAGCTGCCTTTTAAAATTAACCATCTGTCCAAAATTGAACTTCTTGTGTTATTACTGCTTTTTCAGTTTATACTATTTTAAAATTGTTTACTATACAAAACAAGTATTTATTGCTTGTTTATTTTTATAGTGTATGCTTAATTGTATAAAAGCATCTGAACTTCTTCAGAGAAGGATTTGTCTGAGTATCAGAGTAATTTCCAGAATCAGATGAGGAAGATTCATTGTAATTTTGCTATTTCCTGTGTCAACATGTTTTGTTGTTTAGAGGGCTACAAAATTACAAGAACATATGAGGGAAATTCAATGAATATGTCAGAAAACAGGAATTAAAGTATGAATTAGTTTGGTGCAAAAAAAATTCCAATCAAGGCAAACATTTTTATGGCACACATATCCTATGAACTTTTGAAGACTCCCCTTATATTATTACTACAATCTACTCTTATGCAACCTTTCCACTTTTCATCATTAATAAATGGAAAGATTTCTTACTAGGATACTCTAAGCTGATTTCAAAAGAATTGTATTTATAGGGGCCAAAAATAGCATAGAGGTTATATCACTGGACTCCCACATGACGGAATATGGTTCAAATCACAGCATGTGCAATAGAGGTTATATCACTGGACTCCCACATGACTGAATATGGTTCAAATCACAGCATGTGTGTGTGCCAGTGATCCCAGGAGAACAGAGGCAAAAGATTGCAGCATGACCATCCCAAGTGAGTGATTTCTCAATTTCTCTCTCACTGTCTCTCTCCCTCTCTCTCTCTCTCTCTCTCTCTCTGTCTCTCTCTCTCCAGTGAGCACATGTGCTCTATGGCAAAAAAAAAAAAACCACCTCTAAAAAAAAATAGTAATATATCCTGGGCCAGTCAGTGGCATGATGTCAAAGCCAATTGGATCATGCATGGTCAATTGAGCACTTTGAGTGCCAGACACTGGCTTGAAAAACATGCTGGGATCATGTGTGTGTATGTGTGCTCAAAATTCTGAAAGAAGAGTGGAGGGTGGATTGTAATGTGGCCATCATCCTCCCCAGGGTGCCTTGTCACTATCCCTCTCTGTCTCTTTTACTCTGTTCAGTGAGCACACATGCCCTATTGAAAAATAAAAAGAAATTAGTAAATAAAATAAATCCTGAAGGTAATGTAGTGAAATGATAACCATAGAATATAAATATCTTCCTTTCTAAAGACCAGTTTTTAATTCAATTTTTTCTCCACACATATATTACTATATTCAGTTTATATAATTAATAAGAAAAATGGTACAAATTGAGGAGCTTTTTAAAATCCTACATCCTTGCATTATGGATTTCTATACTATAAAAATTTAAAAGTTATAAATTCAAAGAAAATTTTCAAATTACTGCTAATTGTGTACCTTTAACTTCTACATTTATAGAATATTCCATCCAACAGCTACAGAATACACATGCTTCTCATGAGCACATGGGTCATTCCACAGGCTAGACCACATGTTGCACCAGAGAACAAATCTCAAAAAAAGAATTTTTTAAATAAAATCTCATCTAATATCTTTGCTGACAACAATGAAATAAGCTAATGGAGATCAAAATCACAATGAAGTGTGATCTCACCTCCATTAGAATGGCTTTTATCAAAAAGAGAAAAAAAACTAACCAATGCTGGCAAGGATGTGAAGAAAGGAGTAATTCTGTAACACTATTGTGTAAACTACTTCCACCAAGTACATTATAGAAAAATAAGTCTATAAACATGAACAATGTTTTGACCCTGACTTGCCACGTGAGAAGGAAATAGATAATCTAGAAAGTGGAAGAGAACTGCAGAAGAGGCCAGTGGTGGCAGTATAGCAATAACACCATGCTCTGCGATGCTAAAGCTATGTGGCAAGATGCTGGATTCACATCTTGGGTCTGCCCGAACATACCAGGCACAACTGCATGCCTGAGAAACTGGAACGACTAAGAGTAGAGTGGATTGTGACCTAAAGACTCTGTTTGGGGTGACTCTCTCTCTCTCTCTGTTTGTCTCTGTCTCTTTCTGAAGGGAAAAAAATGCATTATGAGAATTATGGCATTCCTCTAAAAAAAGCCCTCTAAGAAAATAACAGGCATTACTACATAAAATTCCAATTTATTATTACCAGTAGATATAAATTGTTCCTAACTCCTCTGAAACTGTTGAGATCCTTACAACAGTAAAGAAAAATAAATTGTCCAATTTTAAATAGCATCTGCTGATTCTTCATAAAGAATTATTATGTGAAACTGAAATTTCTCCATAAATAAACATTTTAAAACTACTTTTTCTGAACAAAATAAAACGAGAAGTATTGCTTATAGAGCAAACAAAAATATCCAACTACTCATGACTTTTATAATTACCTCCTAAATAATTATTAGGTTTCAACAACGACATATAAGCTCTACTTCACACCATGGTAACACAGCTGAGAACAAGTATATTGTTCTTATTCTACACTTTATATCATTGGCAGTAGGCGACACAAAATTTAGATTTCTGAGACATGAGAAATCAGTTGAACCCAACTATAAATTCATCTTTCTGTGTAAAATTATTTCTTGAACATAATAAGAAAAACAAAAGTATAGAGGTTTTGTGGAATTAAGGATAAAGATAACATGGATTGCAGAGGCTGAAGCATTTGGAATTTGTAGACTAAAGTTCCAGATGGAAGAAAACCACATAGAGGAAGAACCTTAAAAATAGTCTTATAAAATCCTTTCGGTCTATAACTATATATAAGATTGTTCCTGTACAGGATGAAACTCTATAAAGTATGGCAAGGGAAGGGCAAGAAGTTGGGATAGAAAAAAATTTCCTATATTGTAGAAATGCTTTCTTGGATAGGAGCCAGCAGGTTGCATAGGGTTAAGGTGCTAGATTCACTTGGTTTATATGCTAGACCCAACAGCTTGAAAATCAAACTGGGATACATGCCAGCCCAAAATCCCAAGAAGAAAATGGAGAAGGGATTTGGTCATGGTCATCCCCCTAAGGGGTAATTTCTTATCTTCCCTCTCTTTGTGTCTGTTCCTCTCCAGCAAACTCACCTACACCATGGGGGGTGGAGGGGGGAATAAAAACAGAAAGAAAAGAAATGCTTTCTTGTTGAACAGGAACGGTACAATGGTCTCTTAAAACACATGTGCATTCAGTTAAGATTCAATGACTTCCCAAAGAAATATGACTTAGTAATGAGAAAAAATTCAACTAATGTAAGATTATTCTAAACCAATTTACAAAAGAAAGACTTAAAAGCAATTCATAATCAAAAATAGAGCAAGAGTATCTGTTCTTCTCTGTCCTGTTCAACACTGTACTAGAAGTTCTAACTAAAGCAATAACACAAAAAAAGAAAATAAAAGATATACATACTAAGAAGAAATACATAAAACTATTTTATACACAGATGCCATGATTGCCTATATATGAAAAAAATCCCAAAGAACCAACAATACACTCTATGAACTAAAATGAGATTATACCAAGCTTTAAGATACAAGGTATATTTATAACTGTAGTCATCTAAAATACCATGATACACAAGTCTTTTATTTTTTTAAGTTTACTTTCATGAGGGGTGGGGCACCCTAGACACGGTCTTCATGCCATGATTCACCCACCTCTCAGATGGCCTGGACTGAGCACATACATGCCTGTTACGATTAGGCAGGTCCTAGGATGTAATTCTAAGACTTTTCCCATGTGGTCAAATTGAATTATTACTGAGCCAATACCTGGCCTCTAAAATTTAAGACTTTTGACTAGATCAATCAAAAACCAAGATGAGCCACCACCATTTATGCAGTTGTCTAAAGAATGACATTAAGATAGAGAAAGATAGCAAGTGAACAATAGAAAGGCAGGACGTTAGTGAGAAATAGATATGACTTATTAACTGTTGATGATGACATGTATAGTATTCTCAACTGGATTGGTCTGAGAAGTACTTCACGATAGGCAAAGTCTTTTTACAAGCAAAATGAGAAATAGCGATTGACTGCTTTAAAAAATAATTAGAATAATAATAATACTGATTGGGGAAAGCATAGAAAAGATATTGAATGTTGAAGCGGGGAGATTAATGTCTCTGTATTGACTGACATGCATGGCATTCCCTTTCGAAAAAGCAATGTAATACACTGTAAAGTTATATGTAATCCAATTTAATATAAAGAAGATTATGATGATAATAAAAAAATAAAAACTAAAAAAGAATGACATTAAAATTTTTATCTGTCTTAAATACAGATATAAAAGAAAAAAAGAAATTTCTTCATTATTTGAGGAAATTTCAGTGTTTTTTCCATACTCACTCAATTCTTTTTATTTATTTATTTTTATTATCATCATAATCTTCTTTATATTACGTTGGACTACATATAATTTTACAGTGTATTACATTGCTTTTTCAGAAGGGGATGCCATGCATATCAGTCAATACAGAGACATTAATCTCTCCTCTTTATCATTCAATATCTTTTCCATGTTTTTCCCAATCATTATTGTTATTCTAATTATTATTATTTTTCTAAACAGTCAATCACTATTTCTCATTTTGCTTGTAAAAAGACTTTACCTACCATGATATACTTCTCAGACTAATCCAGTTGAGAATACTATACATGTCATCATCAACAGGTAATAAGCCATATCTGTTTCCCATGGCGTCCTGCCTCTCTATTTGTTTTCTTGCTATGTTTCTCTATCCTCTTCTCTTCACCCCCACTCATTCCCCACTGTCTTATTCTCGTTAAGTACTTTCACTGCTTTTATGTCCTCCAATATTTCACTCTCTACCATAGAGTGCAGATAGTCGG
>NW_006205336.1:35329-42974 GCF_000334495.1 Tupaia belangeri chinensis | reverse complement strand
AGGGTTCCCTTTTCACCACATCCCTGCCAACACTTATCACTTTTTATATTCTTAATCTTTGCCATTCTGACAGGGGTTAAGTGGTATCTCATTGTGGTTTTTATCTGCATCTCCCTTATGATGAGGGATGTTGAGCATTTCCTCGTATGCTTTTTGGCTGTTTGTATGTCTTCTCTAGATTTTTGTTCAGCTCATTTTCCCGTCTTTTAATTGGGTTAATCTTTTTTTTTTTTTTTCGCATAAAGCACTTGAGTCCCCTGTGTATTCTGGTTATCAGTCCCTTGTCTGAGGCATATTTAACAAAAATATTTTCCCATTCTGAGGGTTGTCGGTTCACACTTGTTACTGTGTCCTTTGCTGCATACCCACACAATTCTTGCACGCAAATTCAGCTTTCCTTATCTCTTAAAAGTTTCAAATAATATGAAATCTTTCAATATCTCAAGTTTCAAAGTCCATTTATCTCTTGCTGTATTATACCTTGTTGCACACAAATTTCCATGTGATGCCAGATGTCTCACTGCCATGACCATAATCCAACCAGAAAGAGAGCAGGAAATTCAGAATGTGCATGTCCTTTTGTTTTACATTTATGTCTACATTTGGTTAGATCAGGTCCACTTTTACTATACTAAATCTTAGGTCATCAGGAAAGTCATTATGTATTTTTCTACCTTTTCTTATGCAAAAACATGACAGGAATTTCCTGTAGATCCAATATTCTAGTAATTTGGTCAGCTACAAGAGAGATCTTTAGACGAATTATTTAAGCAAATAACTATGTATTCCTGGTTAAAAGCTTGTAGTCTTATGAAAGTTAAAAGTTAAACAGATGTTATGAAACAGAAAGCAGTCTCTGTCAAGCCATCGTTCTAACACGTGACTATCTAAGCAAAATTTCTTTCTCTTACTACCCACGTTTTTTTTCTTTTAAGTGACACAGGTGTGTGTGTGTACCCTGAGACAGAGAGAGAGAGGGTAATCATGCTCCCAGTAGATCACGATTATGCCATAATTTTATCTCCTACATTTCTTTATCTTGTATGGATTTTGAGTACACATGCATATTTGCTCCCCGTGTGTTTCACTAGAGATGGAATCCGAACTGCAATTGCCCATGTGGAATCCATGCTCCCGTAACCACTACACTATACTAGGGAGACAGCACAATCAAGGTTGTAAACTTCTTTCCTCTACTCCTCCATTGTCATTTTTTTAAAATTAGTTTTATGGCATTTATTATACTATCTTCCTTTCAATTATTGGCATCTACTTGAAGATTCATTGTTGTTTCCTCATTTACCTCATTTGAGAAACTTCCACATCAAGTTCTCATAAGCGTTATGCTTGCACAGGTCTCCTTGTGTCCAACCTGCTAGGTGTCACACCTGATCAGAGATACCAGTCAACTGTATAGTAATACCTACAAAAACAAGATAGCCACTTTCAGAAGCATAGTGGAAGCTTAACCTGGGTTCAGTCCCTAAATGTCTGGTCTTTATGCCTAGCCCCAGAACCCATCCCATTCCCCTCCCCTTCCAGATGGGGAGACACTCCATTGTATTTTAGAGAAACATGATAGCTAGTCCTTCTTGACATGGATGGCTCCAGAATGCCAAAAGTCCTTTCTCATGGTTCTATCCAGGCAGAGAGGTACCTATCTTTGCCCATGTTGGAGAAATATAAGAGCTGGACCAGCTCAACACTGGAGGGCATAGAGCAGCTTAGCCCATCCAAAATGCCCATCTCACAGCCCTACCTAGACAGAAAGGCAATCCTCAAACATGTATTTCCATGGAGCATGGCCTCTGGTCCCATCCATCCCAAATAGCAATTCCACCTAACCTATTGCACTACTCAACTACAAAGCACAAATAATGGAATAGTTCACCAGGAAATACATCTTTGACTTACTTTGCCAGAGGTCTATGTAGTAGCAAGCCAGAAGGTCCAGCTAGTAGCAAAGCCCAGTCAGTGGTCTTGCCAGACAATCGGCCTCAGTCAGAAGGCCTCCTCAACATCAGAGCAAGGGTTGTAGCCCAGTCAAGTATACAATACACAACCAATTTTCCCTGTGCAGGGTTATCACTGCTATCCCTTCTAGAATGACAAATCGTGATTGCCTATACCTGCCAAGGGATACCTCCAAAGACCAGAAGAAGTGGCTTTCTGTTCAAATAAGTAGACCATACAAAGACACTAAGATTATAATGAATCAAGAATTATGACACCTTCAAGGCAAACTATTTGATATTAAGTATCCAATAATGGACACTAAAGAAATGGAGAGCTAAGAAATGACTAAGAACTTTAAATACTCATCTTATTTATTGACTATGAGAATTCTTTAAATTTTCTGTGGAGGGGCCAGCAGGTGAAATAGTGGTTAAAAGGTTGGACTCCCACATGGCCGACTCTGGTTTAAGTCTCAAATCAGACATCTTGAAAATCAATTCAGCAGGTCCAGCAGAGGGCATAATGATTATGACATTGGACTCTCATGTAGTCGACCACAATTTGAGTCCCAGATATGGAGACTTAAAACTCACACCAGGTATGTGTGCATGTGTGCTCAAAATCCAAGAGGAGAAAGGATTGCAGCATGGCCATCCCTCCTGGGAAGTGATTTCTCACTTTCTGTCTCTCTGTCTTTCCAGTGAACACATGTGCCCTATAGCAAAAATCTCTCAAAAAGGAAAAAGAAAATCAATCCAGAATGCATGTCCAAAGTCCTGAGAGGAGAATAAGAAAGTTATTGTGGCTTGACCATTCTCTCTTGGGCTGATTTCACTCTCTGTGTCTCTCTGGAAAGCACATGCACCCTATGGAGAAAAAAATTCATGAAAATGTGAATTATAAGTAATAGTAATCAAACTATTAAAATCAAAGACCATTCTGAGAACAGTAAGAAATAAGAAATACATCACATACAAACATGTCTCTATGAAACAATCAGCAGATTTCTCAACAGAAACACTGCAGATGAGGACCCAATAGGATAATATACTCCAAGTATTGAAAGAAAAAACAGCAGGACATGAACATTCTCCTGCACAAAGGTATCTATCTGAAATAAGGGAGAACATTTCCAATCAAATGAAAACTAAGGGAGTTTATCACAACAATGCATGCTTTACAAGAATTGCTAAAAAAAAATTTAAGTTATTTAAGGTGAATCAAATGACTGTTGATTAATAACATAAAACACATGAAGGCACCAAACTGAATTCTTTAAGTATATAGAGCCATATTCAGATAATCTAGTGCTACAGTTATGATGTTTAAAGCAATTTTATTCTCAATACAAGAGTTATAAAACAAAACTATTAATAACTTCTGTAGCTAAAATAGTCAAGAGATACACATTATGAACTGATGTCATTCTGATAGCAAAAACATAAAATCTTAGTGGAAGGAAAACAAAGGTACAGAGTTATTGTATGTGATCAAAGTTAAGTTGTTATCAGCATGAAATAGGCATTTTAAGTACAAAATAATTTAAGTAAGACTTATAACCTGAGTTACCACAAAGCAAACATTTTTTGTAGAAGCATAAAACAAAAGTAGAAAACATGCAAAGCATATCACTACAGAAAACTATCAAACCACAAAAGAAGACAGCAAAAGAAGAATAAATGAAGAAAGAATCTATAAAACACCCAGAAAATAATTATCATGATGTTACTAGTAAGTCCTTACCTATCACCAATTACACCAAATGTAAATGCATTAAATTATCCAATAAAAAGACAGAATCATGAAACAGCTATAAAACAAGACCCAACTATGTACTGTCTGCAAGATATTCACCTCACCTTTAAGAATACACATGGGCTGCAAGTGAAAAGGTATAAAAATAAAAATCCATGGAAACCAAAAAGAGCACAGGGATAGCTCTAATCGTATTAGAAAAAATAAACTTTAAGAAGAAAACTGAAGAAAGAGGAAAAGGACATCATATAATGATAAAGGAATCAATTCATCAAGAAAATACATGGAACAATTACAAATTCATCTGTATCCTATATGAGAGTATGTAAATGCATTATATAAAACAATTATTAAAGGATTTGAAGACAGAAATATACTTCCATACAATAATAATGAGAAATTCATTTGTTCAGTTTCAAATAGATTATCCAGACAAAAAATTAATAAGAAAACACTGGATTTCAACAACACCTTAGTGTAAATGGGTCTAATAGATATACGGGACAGTTCATCCAAACAGCAGAATACACATTATCCTCAAGTGCACGCAGAATATTTTCCAGGATGAATCAGTGAGAAGTCCCAGATCAATAAGACTACAAATCTTATTAAACTTTAGAAGACTGAAACAATATTAAGTATTTTTTTCTGACCACAATTGTAGGAAACTAAAAATCAATAACAGAAGGTATTTTGGAAAATGCACACACACATGAACATGCTCCTTACAACCAATGGGTTAATGGAAAAACAAAAGGAAATTAAAAATTATTCTGAGACAAATGAAAATGGAAGCACAAAATTCAAAAACTATGGGAACAGAGTAAGCAATTGTCAGAAGAAATAAGTAAACTTATTTATAAAAAAAAGTTTATAGCAATAAATGCTTATATCAAAGAAAAAGAAAAATCTCAAATAAAAAGCTTAATGCTATGCCTTAAGGAACTAGAAGAAAAATTTAAGCTCGAAGTTAGCAGAAGAAAAGAATAGTAAAGGTAATAACAAATAAAATAATGATTAGAAAAGTAATAAAACAGATAATCAAAGGACAGCCGGCGGCATAATGGTTGTGTCGCTGGACTTTCATGTAGTAGACCGCAATTCAAGTTCCAGACCCAGTAGCTTAAAAAGTCATACCAAGTGCATGTACGTGTGTGCCCAAAATCTCAAAAGAAGATTGGAAAAGGAGGGACTGCAGCATGGCCATCCCTGTGGGGGTGATTTCTTGTTCTCTGTCTCTCTGTTTCTTTCTGTCTCTCTGGCAAGAGAACACACCCTATAGCAAAAATCTCTTTTAAGAAAAGATAAGCAAAACAGAGTTGGTTTTTCAAAAGATAAACAAAATTGACAATTCTTTAAAGATTCAAATAAATAAAATTGGAAATAAAATAGAAGATATTACACTTGATAACACAGAAATACAAAAGGTCATAAAAAACTAATGTGAATAATTATATGCTAAAAATTGGATAACATAAAAAAATGGGTAAATTCCCAGACACATACAACCTATCAAGACTGAATTATGGTGAAACAGAATATGTGAATAGACCAAAAACAACTAAAAAGAAAGATTTAAAATCAAGTCAAAAGTCTACCATCAAAGAAAAGCCAGGTCTGATGGCTTCACTGGTTTTGTTTGTTTGTTTGTTTTTTCGGGATTTTTTTAGAGAGAAATTTATGCTATAAGACACATGCACTCACCACAGAGACACAGAGAAAGAGAGAGAGAGAGAGAAAGCAAGAAATCACCTCCCAGGCAGATGGCCATGTGGCAATCCCTGCTCCTCCATTTTCCTCCTGGGATTTTGGGCACTCATGCATATGCACCTGGTATGAGTTTAAGCCACCTGGTCCAGGACTCGAACCACAGTATACAATGTGGGAGTACAGCAACATAACCATTATGCCATCTACTGGTTACAATGGCTTCTGTTAAATCTATTCAACATTTTAAAAATAATTAATAGCAATTTTTTTACAAAATCATCCAAAAAATTGAAAAAGCGTAATATTCCCAAACTTTTTTCAAAAAGCAAGCATTCACCTGGTACCAAAGCCAGGAAGAACACTACAAGAAAAAAAAAATTACAACCAATATCCCTAGTATAAGACTTCTCAAAAAAATACTAACAAACCTTGGGACCAATGGGTGGTGTAAGTGGTTAAGGCACTGGATTTTCACATGACCAAACACAGTTCAAGTCCCAGACCCAGAGGCTTAAAACTCACACTGGGCACATGTATCTGTGTGCTCAAAATCCCAGGAGGAGAATGAGAAAGAAGAGGTTGCAGTGTAGCCATCCCCCCACCATGGGGTTATTTCTTACTTTCTCTTTCTCTAGCAAACACAAATCTCTCTCTAAAGAAACAAAAACTGATACTAGCAAACGAAATTCAGCAATGTATTGAAAGGATTATTCACTGTGACCTAGTGAGATTAATCGCTGAGATGCAAAAATAGCATTAAATATACAAACTAATAAATGTGATAAACCACATTACCAAAATGAAAGACAAAAAGAAAATTATTTCAGATGTGAAAAAAAAAAAACAGTTGACAAAATTTAACGCCTTTCATCATAAAAACTGCCAATAGATTGCATATGGTAAAAAAAATGTACCTCAGGACCAGCAGGTGGCTTAATGACTATGGCACTGGACATCCATATAGTCGACCGTGGTTTGCGTCCCAGACCCGGTGGCTTAAACTCACGCCAGGTGCATGTGCATGCGTACTTAAGATCCCAAGAGGAGAATGGAGGAGAAGGGATTGCAGTGTGGCCATCCCCCCTGGGAGGGGGTGATTACTCACTTTCTGTCTCTTTATCTCTCTCTGTCTTTCTGGCAAGTGCACGCACCCTATAGCAGAAAACTCAAAAAAAAAAAAAAAGTACCTCAACAAAATATAGTTATATGTAACAAGCCCACAGCCAACATCACACTCAATGGTGAAAAGTTAAAAGTTTTTCCAGTAAGAAGAGAGGCAGTCTTACCACCTATTTCAACACAATCCTGGAAGTCCTAGGCAGAGTAATTAGGCAAGAGAAGAAATAAAAAGCAAACTAATAGTAACAGAAGAAGTGAAATAATATTCTTCACATAAATAGAAAATAAATCCCATACTACAAAGCTGTAGTGATCAAAACAGCATGGTACTGGCACAGAAACATACAGGTGGACCAATGGAACAGATAGAGTCCCCAGAAATAAATGTGTAAACATACAGTCAACTGATCTTTGACAAGGGGTTCCAGTCAATCCAGTGGGAAAAGGAAAGCCTCTTCAGCAAGTGGTACTGGAAAAACTGGATTTCCACTTGCAGAAAGATGAATCTGAACCCCTACCTCTCACCTTTGACAAAAATCAAGTCAAAGTGGATCAAGGATCTTAATCTAAGACCTCAAACTATAAAGCTACTCCTTGAAAACACTGGGGACACTCTGGGAGACATTGGTGTATGGAAAGACTTCTTAAATAAGACCCTCAAAGCACAGTTGATCATCCCCAGAATAGACAAGTGGGATTACATCAGACTAAGAAGTTTCTGCATGGCAAAAGACACAGTAATTAGTGTGAATCGACAGCCCTCAGAATAGGAAAATATTTTTGTAAATTTTGCATCAGATAAGGGACTGATAACTAGAATACACAAGGAACTAAAGAAGCTGTTTGGAAAAAAGATGATCAACCCTATTTAAAAATGGGAGGAGTTGAAAAAAACACTCTCTGAAGATGATGACATATGAATAGCCAAAAGGCATATGAAAAAATGTTCAACACCCCTCATTGTAAGGGAAATGCAGATAAAAACAACAATGAGGTACCACCTAACCCCAGTCAAAATGTGTAAGATTAAAAAAACAAAAAAATATTAAGTGTTGGCGGGGGTGTGATGAAAGGGGAACTCTTTTACACTGCTGGTGGGAATGTA
>NW_006205336.1:30965-32450 GCF_000334495.1 Tupaia belangeri chinensis | reverse complement strand
GGAGAAGGGAGACGGAGGTAGAGCATTGGCGGGATGGGGGAAGTGTGGTGTTATCAGTTGAAGATATTTGGATCATGGGACTGGGGAGAAATGTTCACATATTGAAATGTTCACATTTTAAGCTAAACACTGCAATGGAATGTATATACAAAAAGAAATAAATTTAATAAAAAATAAATAAATAAATAAAAAGAAAAGAAATCCCAAAATTTGTACGGAACCACAGAAGATTCCAAATAGCCAAAGCAGTACTGAGTAAAAATAATCAAGTTAGAGGCATCACATGCCCTGATTTCAAAATATGTTTAAAAACTGTTATATTCAAAACAACATGGCACTGGCACAAAATAGACACATCAACCAATGGGAAGAATAGAAATAAATCCAGAAATAAATCTACCTATTTAGAGTTGGTTGATTTTTAGCAAAGGTGCCAAAAACATACAGTAAATGGTGTTAAGAAAATTGGACAATCACATAAAGAAAAATGAAATTGGATCCTTACCTCCCTCCTCATACAAAAATAAATTCAAAATTAATTAAAGACTTTAATGGATGAAACTTTAAAACTGATATTTAAAAAGAAAGGGGTGGGGGAATTCTCTAACATTGGTCAAGACAATGACTTTTTTGACTGAGATGCCAAACTCTTAAAGTACAGGCAACAAAATCAAAAATAGACCAATAGGAGTCCATCAAACTAAAAACCTCTGCACAACAAAGGAAGCACCAGAGTGAAGAGATAACCACAGAATGAAAGGAAATATTTGCAAGCCATACATCTGACAAGTGGCTACTATCCAAACATATATGGAAATTAAAAAAATAAAAAAATTAAAAAAAACATCAATAGCAAGAAAGCAACTAACTCAAGTTAAAATATGGGCAAGAGACCTTAACAGGACATTTCTCCAAAAGATATACAAATGACCAATAAGTGTGTAAAAATACTCAACACAGCTTACCCTTAGGGAAATGCAAATCAAAACTATCTTTGAGATATCACCTGTGATAATCATTATCAAAGAAATAAAAGATAATAGCTATTGGTCAGGATGTGAAGAAGAGAGACACTTGTACACTGCTAGTAAGAATATAATTAAAGAGCCAGCAGGTGGTGTGGGGGGTTAAGGCACTGCAAATGGTTACTCCGCAGCTTGAGTCTCAGACTGGGTGGCTTGAAAAACACACCAGACTTGTGTGCTTGGGTGTCCAAAATGCCGAGAGCAGAAGGGATTTCAGTGTGCCAGCCCCCCGAAAACTATCAATAAAACTTCTTCATTCAAAACAAACAATGAAATTCAACATTTCTAGATACAGCAATTGTTAGCTATAAAATAGGGTTGATCATCTTTTTCAGAACAGTTGCTTGAGGTTCCTGTATATTCTGGTTATAAGTCCCTTATCTGATGAATAGTTTACAAAAATATTTTCTCATTCTGAGGGTTGTCGATTCACACTAATTACTGTGTCTTTTGCCATGCA
>NW_006205336.1:19006-30652 GCF_000334495.1 Tupaia belangeri chinensis | reverse complement strand
GCGCCTGGCGTGTTTTAAGCCACCGGGTCCAGGATGCGAACCATGGTCGACTATGTGGGAGTCCAGTGACATAGCCATTACACTAACTGCTGGTTCCCTCCAGGAGCAGTTTTATAGTTTGGGGTCTTAGGTTCAAATCTTTGATCCACCTTGAGTTGATTTTTGTCAGTGGTGACAGGTAGAGGTTCAGATTCATCTTTCTATAAGTAAATATCCAGTTTTTCCAGCACCAGTTGATGAAAAGGTTTTCCTTTTCCCAGTGGATTAACTGGTACCCTTTGTCAAAAATCAATTCACTTAAAAAAAAATAAAAAAAGATAATAATGAATAGGAATAGGAGACCTAAACTCTTTAAACTGCCTTACTAGGTAGAATGAATTAAAAGGAACTGAATCCAGTTTTGTATTTAATTAGATTCTTAATATTTTCCAAGAAGATTCTTAAATTATTTTGATGCTTTCTCCTGTCTCCAAAGGCCATGCTCTCACTGCTACATTTAGTTTTTTTTTCATCCATGTTAATTACACAGATGACTCATTTGTGATTATTGAACCAGAGTCACCAAGGACCCTTTTGCTTATTAACTTTGTTGTAGATTTGGTAAATAAAATAATTATCAAGCTTGAAATTAGAAAATCCTCTCTAATAGCAAAACAGTTCAGAACATCAACTCTTCCAAAACAACCCAGAGATCTTTCCTTTTTAACCTGCCCTTCCTTTCAGTAATAAAGTTTTATTTTAAAAAAATACTATTTTCTGGTCATAAAATGATACCACATCTATTCTGAAATAAATTGAAGCAATTAATTAAAATAGAAAACAAGAAAATCATACACTCAGTCTACTGTTAACATGGGAGTGATCAGATTCAATCAGATTCTACCAGAAATTCTCATGATCATTTTCAACATTATCTTCATTTTCAAATTGTAGCTGTAAGAATAGTTTTAGTTAAGCAACTACAAGAAGGATGCCTTGGTTATCTGCCAGAAATGTAAGTATGCTACATTCTGTTATTTCACTTATATTTTCTTTTTTGATACTTGGGTCAAATGTACCCCTTATAAATTAATCTTCCTGATTACATAAAATTTAGAAAATACCTATTGATAGAGTATATGTGAAGAAGTAAAGAAGCACTAAAAACTATTACCTTTTTGCCAGTAAGAAAGCAATGTATGGAAATGCAAACCAAAAGAGGGACAGGTAAAATGGGTATGTGGCAAAAAAGGTAAGTTATAAGAGAATGAAATGAATATTTTATGGTTAAAAATAGCATGCTACTTATAAAATTCCTAAACTTTATCTGAAAAGGAAGATGTTTAAATTGGAATAAATTGTATAATTAAAATCATGGGGAAAAAAGCACAATTATAATATATTGCTGATTGGAGGTACTAGCAAAAGAACATCATTGTGACCAGTCATTGATATAGTTACAGTATGTTTATTTTTTATTTCACCAAGTACTTTGATAAGTATTTTATGTAGTTTGTCAAATTTTTTTTAACAAGATATGTATAAAGGAGAGCATTTTTCATTCCATGATGAGATGACAAAACCGAAAAAGTGAACTCAAATTGTACTTGGAAAAAAAAAAATTAACAGTTAAAGCTTATTTTTTTTTCATTTTTTATCTTATTTTATTTTAAGTTCTTTTATACATTCAATCATGTCATTTAGTTTGCAAAGTGAATATTCCAACATGTTTACATTTCTCCCCAGTCCAGTTGATAATACTATAAAGTTATCTTTTTTTGTATGTTGATTTGTTAATAACATATACGGTTTGGGTGTGTTCCAACTTTGACTAAAAAGATTTAAAAGCAAAAATGGTTGTGATGATTTTGTACATCACTATATACTTAATACTTAACGTACACTACAGTAGGAAAAGTTTGTAATTTTAAACAGTTAATGGGACCAGCAGTTGGCATAATGGCTATGTCACTGGACTCCCATGTAGTCGACCGCAGCTAGAGTCCTGGACGGACCCAGTGGCTTAAACTCACGCTGTGCACAGGTGCATGTGTGCCTAAGATCCCCAGAGGAGACTGAAGGAGAAGGGATTGTGACATGGCCATTGCTTTGGGGGGTCATTTTCATTTTCTGTCTCTCTGTCTCTCTCTGTCTTTCTGGTGACCGCATGCACCCTATAGCAAAAACCTCTCAAAAAAAAAAAACAGTTAATTAGGGAAATCAGCAAGGAAGAAGTTGTTCCAAGAATACATAAGTATTTTTAATTTATTTTTTATTTTATTTGTATTATTATTATTACTTATACATTCAATCGCCATACATCATTTAGATTGTAAAGAGATTTTAGCCAGCATGATACACATCTCAGTCCAGTTGAGAATACTATACCCATCCTCATCAACAGATAACAAACTATGTCCGTGTCCTACTAATTTTTCCATCATGATTACCATGCGTGTCAAGACAAAGACTTTACTATCCACGTCATCATCAAATAGCTTTTTATCATGTTTTAGATTCTTCTTCTTATTATTTATTCTCATTATTTTTTTAAACATTCAATCACTATATATCGTTTGGCTTGTAAAGAGAATTCACCCAGAATGAAATATTTCTCAGACCAGTCCAGTTGAGAATACTATACATGTTATTATCAACAGGTAATAAACCATTCCTGTGTCCCAAAAATGTCATGCCTCTCTATTTGTTCTCATGCTATCCTTCTCTATACTCTACCCTACTCCCACCCCTCACCCCCATTCCACACTGTCTTCAGCATCCATAACTATTTTCACTGCTTTTTATGACCTTCAACATTTCTTTTTTTAATATTTCTTTTTTGATTTTTAATTTATATTTTTATTATCATTCATATGTTAAACGCATCATTTAGATTGCAAAGAGACCCAACATGATATACATCTCAGTCCAGTCCAGTTGAGACTACCATACACATCCTTGTCAACAGATAATAAACCTTATCTGTGTCCCACAAGTGTCTTACCTCTCCATTTCCCCCCCAAATTTCCTATGCTCTTCCCCTCCCACACCCTCTTTCCACTCCAAAATTTCAATCTCTACCATAGAGTGCACATAGTCAGTATGTATTACATGAATACATACAATATTTCTTTCATAGCCTGGCTTACTTCCCTCAGCAATAAATCTTCTATATTTGACCACCTTCTATCAAATGTCCAAGTCTTGTTGTTTTTTATGGTTGAGTAGCATTCCATAGAGTATATGTGACACACTTTTTCAATCCATTCCTCTGTTTGTGAACATTTGGGTTGGTTCCTTGTCTTAGCAATCGTGAATAGTGCTGCAATAAACATGGATGTGCAAGCGTTTTTCTGACTGAGCAAGAATACACAAATTTTAATATTTATAATACTAGATATAACTCAACATCTTCAGCAATGTATGAGTAGAGCCTTTACAGTAAATGCCAATGTATTTATTATATTTTTGCACTTTATCAATAACAAAATTTCAAGAAAGTACATGTAGATGAAAAAATAATTGAAGATTCAACTTTAGATTTCAACCCACTAGCAGGAAGGGATGAAAACTCAGTATCACAAATCATTAGCAATAAATCTGTTACTGGAAATTAAATCCAAAATGCAGATGAAATAAAACATAAATTGAAAATTAAATGTGATGAAAACAAAGAGCAATAATAGTTTAAAGTATGGCAAAGATAAAGCAATATTTTTAAAATCTCTACTAAAAGGATCAAAAATGCACAATTATGGAACTTAAGTTGCCAGTGTTTTTATGATATTTATAAACAAATATTTTCAATGTATGTGAGTTTGTTTCGTTTTGTTTTGTTGTGCAAATATATCTGATTTTAAATACAGATTTAGTGGAAATAAAAAGACGATGATGAGAAACCACACGATAACAACATTTATCCTGCTGGGGCTGACCGATGATCCACAACTGAAGGTTGTGATTTTCATCTTTCTGTTTCTCGCCTACCTGTTAAATGTAGCTGGGAATCTGATGATCATCTTCCTCATCATGGTGGATTCACACCTTAAAACTGCCATGTACTTTTTCCTACAAAATTTCTCCCTCTTAGAAATCTCATTTACATCTGCTTGTATTCCCAAATACTTATATAACCTATCTACAGGTGATAAAACAATCACATATGACAATTGTTTCATTCAAATGTTTTTTACTGACCTATTGGCTATCACGGATTTTTTTCTCCTGGCCACCATGTCCTACGATCGCTATGTAGCCATTTGCAAACCCCTGCATTACATGACCATCATGAACAAAAGGGTCTGTCAAAGACTTCTCCTTTGTTGCTGGGCAGCTGGTTTCTTGATCCTACTCCCACCATTTAGCCTGGGACTAACTCTGGAATTCTGTGACTCCAATGTTATTGACCATTTCCTATGTGATGCCTCCCCAGTCTTAAAGATCTCATGCACTGAAACATGGCTCATAGAGCAGATGGTCATAGCTGGTGCTGTGTTAACCTTTATCATGACCTTTTTCTGTGTGACTCTATCCTACACATACATAATTAAGATCATTATACGATTCCCTAATATCCAGCAAAGAAAAAAGGCATTTTCCACCTGTTCTTCCCACCTGATTGTGGTCTCCATCGCCTACGGAAGCTGCATCTTCATCTATGTTAAACCGTCAGCCAAGGATTCAGTAGCCATTAACAAGGGTGTAGGAATCCTCATTACTTCCATCTCTCCTATGCTGAACCCCTTCATTTACACACTGAGAAACAAGCAAGTAAAACAAGCCTTCAATGACTTAATCAAAAGAACTGCACTATATTTAAAGAAGTAATGGAATTTGCTATTGTCAAGTAATTTCAAGTTTTACCAACAGAGTACTGGTTCCTAAGGATGTATCTTTAGGCTTTTACATCATTCCTTTCCTATCCAAGTAGCTATTTCAGGGCGACACATCTCCAAAAGAAATATAATGGCCTTCTAGCAAACAGAAGAATGACTTCACATATTAAAAAGCATTTGGGAACCAGCAGTTAGCGTAATGGCTATGTCGCTGGACTCCCACATAGTCAACCGCGGTTCGCGTCCCGGACCCGGTGGCTTAAAACTCACGCCGGGCGCGTGTACGTGCGTGCCCAAGATCCCGAGAGGAGAATGGAGGAGAAGGGATTGCGGCATGACCATCCCCCCTGGGGGGTGATTTCTCGCTTTCTGTCTCTATGTCTCTCTCTGTCTGGTGAGCGCATGCGCCCTATAGTGAAAATCCCTCCCAAAAAAAAGAAAAGAAAAGCATTTAACATACACAGGAATGTACGTAGATGGGGCAAATGGGTTGTGGAACACCACATTATAATGGAGTGGGGAAAAAAGACACTATCAATCATAATGAAGTGCTCTTTATTGAAAACAATGAATATGGCATTATCCTTGATTTGATTGTTACACACTGCATGCATGCTTTGAAAATCCACATTGTACCCCACAAGGATGTACAATCACATGTATGTAAGAGATTAAATAAAATACAAATTTCTACAAAACTGAAAACAAAATAAACAGAATCAATGAGATCATCCAATATTTTTGTATTGTGTGTTTATTGCCTTTTCCACTTCTAGCTTTTGAAGATCCTTTCTAAAGGGAGGCACCATTTCAAGCACTAGAGATAGAATAGAAAACCCACAAATTTCTTTAATTCCATGCCTTCTATTTTAGGTAAGTACGTGTGACAGTTGAGCAAATAAAGCATGAACATCACAAATAATAACAAAAATATAAGCTTTTAAAGTAAAACAAAATTAGCATGACTATATTTTAACATACTGGCTGAATTATGAACTTAGAAATCCTATAATTTTCATGTAATGAGTTAATTTAAATAGAAAATACTAGAAGTCTTGAAAAAGTTCATGGGAAATTGTATATTTTTAAAAGATACAATGTGTGGATGTAAAAAAAAGTTTTGCAACAAAATAAACTTGTACTAACTCACTATAAAATGTCTGAACATAATCTTATCTGAGGCACTAATAAGGATAAGATATACACTTGAAAGAGCCCATCAGCACAACTAAATTCTGCTAAAATTGAAGTAAGAACAAGTGTTAAATTTATATTAAGCTTGAGATGAAAATAATGAAATCATTGATGCATTACAAAAGTTTATGGGGACACAAAAGAAGTCAGCAGTTTACAAATGGATTACTCGTTTTAAGAAGGAACGAGACCATGTTGAAAATGACACTGGTAGTGACAAACCATTCACATCAATTTGCAAGAAAAAATTAATCTCCTTTATGCTTTAAGGGGAGAGAACTGACAATAAACAGAAACAATAACACCATAGACATCTCAACTGGTTCAGCTTACACAATTCTAACTGAAAAATTAAAGCTGAGCAAACTTTTTGAGCAAACTCTTTGTTCAATGGATATCAAAACTGTAGCACCAAAGTTGCAAACGAGTAGAACTTTAGATGGAATTTTAAAGAGTGGGATCAGGATCCTAAAACATTTCTTCAAAGAACTGGAACAAGAAATGACACATCGCTTTACCAATAAATCCTAAAGACATAGCACAAAGCAATGACTGCCAAGGGTACAAATGATCCAGTCAGAGTAAAAGCTAACTGGTTAAGAGCAAAGGTCATGGCAACCATTTTTAGAGATGTTTAAGACATTTCATTTGTTGACTTTCTGGAAGGCAAAGAACAATGACATCTGCTTATTGTGACAGTGTTTTGAAAAAGCTACAGTTTTAGCAGAAAGGCACATGATAAAGCTTTCCCAGAGAGCCCTTCTCCACCATGACAATGCTTCTGCTCATTCCTTCAAACGAGGGCAATTTGGCTAGAGCTTAGATGGAAAATCATTAAGCATCCAACTTACTGTCCTGGTTTGGCCCCTTCTGTGTTTTGTTTCTTAATCTTAAAAAATGTTTAAAGGTCGATTTTTTTTCTTCAGTTAGTGATGTAAAGGAGACTGCATTAACCTGGTTTGATTCCAAAGGCCCTTGGTTCTTTAGGAGTGGACTAAATGGCCAGTATTATCACATGCATGAGTTTGATGGAGCTCATATTTATATTTTTATTCGTGTCATTTAGTTTCTTTTTCCATGAGCTTTTAAAAGTCTCCTCATATGTGAAATAAAATGCTAAGAAACTCTTCTTAAAAGACTAGTAAACCATTCTGCAGCCTTATGGTTAAGGTAACCAGATCCTACATGGCTGAATGCATGATTTAAATCCCGGACCAGGTGAGATAGGTGTTAGATCCACTTAGAGTAGAAAGGGTAAGAACCCCAAAAGGAAGTCATTGTGTTTTTCTTTATAATGAAATCTCTGTGTTTTTCCTCTATGGTCTGGTTAATGAAAATATATGCCCCTTTTACATTTCTCTAAAGAATCTATGATTCCTGGAACCAGCAGGTGGTGTGATGGTTAAGGTGCTGGACACTCCCACATGTCAGACCATGGTCAAGTCTGGACCTGGTGGCCTGCTTTCTCACTTTCCCTCGCTCTCTTTCTCTCTGTCTCTCTGTGGTCAAATTAAAATAAATGAATGAATAAATAAATAATTCTTAAAAAAAGAAAGAATCTATGATTCCTTGCTAATAAGGCAAGAGATAGGGATACTGAGCACACAGACAGAACAAGGCCAAGCTGAAGTCACAGTGGTTAAGTTTTCACAGCCAAAAGCTGGTTGCATTGAAATTCAAAGCAACTGTAGCTAAGGGTAACAGTTTCTATTCAGTAACTGTATTCTAACAAGAAAGGATCTGCTGACTCCTCCAAGAACAAGGTCATGAATCACTCAGATTACCATGTATCTATTTTCTAAATCCACTTTCTTTTCAGAAAGCCAGTCCATTACTCCCACTACTAAATACAATCCCCTTGCCTTGAGCCATTTAAGCCCCCTTCCACTGCATTGGAAGATTTTTCTTCTTCCCTAATAAACTCCACTTTGCTAGTCTGTGTCCACCTCTAATTCTTCATGAACATAGGACGAGAACCAGCACAAGTGTTTGGTCTGGTCGCCAAGCACTCTCCCATCACCAACAGCTTGAGAAACACTCCAGGCACATGTGCACACATTCCCAAAATCCCAAAAAAGAGGGAGAATTAAAGGCGAAGGGATTGAAGTGTTACCATGTCCTATGGGGGTGCTTTCTCCTCTCCCTCTGTCTCTGTTTTTCTCTGCTGAGCGCACAAGCCCTCTAGTACCCTCCCCCCCCCAAAAAAAAGACCAGTAAATTTGTAAGAAAAATGGTTATATATCTACATGTTTCTATAACTATACAACTTTAGCCATCAGCTGTTGAGAAATTGAAATTATTAGGAGAGTATAATAACGTAAAATATGGGGCTAACACATGGCAGGGAGATTAAGGTGGCTGAAGCCAAATATGTGGTTAGAGTCATGGATCCACTGACTTGAAAAAACACACTGGGCATAACAGTACGAGTCCCCAAAATCTCAAGAGGAGAATGGAGGAGAAAGGATTGCAGCACAGCCACTGAGGGTGCTTTTTCTTTCTTTCTCTCTTTCTTTCTTTTTTTTCTTCCTTTCTCTTTCTTTCTTTCTTTCTTTCTTTCTTTCTTTTTTTTTTTTTTGAGAGGTTTTTGCTATAGGGCGTATTTGCTCGCCCAAAAGACAGAGAATCAGAGAGACAAAAAGTGAGAAGTCACCACCCAGAGAGATGGCCACACTGTAACCCCTTCTCCTCCATTCTCCTCTTGGGATCTTGGGTACACACGCACACGGCCTGGCATGAGTTTAAGCCACCAGATCCAGGGCTCAAACCATGATCGATCACATGGGAATCCAGCGACATAGTCATTATGCCAACTGCTGGTCCCTGAGGGTGATTTTCACTTTTCCTTTCTCCATCTGTCTGTCTCCAGTGAATGCATGATAGAAGAAATTTATATATGTAATGTTAAAAAATTGACTTTATCTAAATTAGTCACACAGCTGGCAACTCAAAGTAAGCCTAAAGAAGTTCCATCTTCGTCTGTTTCATAGCACCAGCAAATACATAAGGGCGTGAACATGCCCACTACTCCATCCCTCCTATGCTGAATCCCTTCAATTACAGCTTGAGAAACAAAGTAAATCAAGCCCTCAACGACACTTCAAGGAACTTGAATATGATACATATCATTAATAATTTTATGTTGACAACAGTTTGAAATGATATTTTTATATATCTAGTTAAATAAATATACTGTTAAGAGAAGCATCAACTCCTCGGGGGTAGTTTCTAGCTGTCCTGCATCTTCTCCCCTGCAAATCACGTGAGGTGGTTGTGATCTCACTGATGAGCTCCCAGAAACGCTACATGGCTCATTCCAGCCCTCAGAAGCACCAGAATACATTTACCTTCAAAAATGACAAGTGTGATAAGAGTGTTCCTACCAAGAAAAATAATGCAAAACTTCATGACGGAGTACGTCAGTGCTGTAAAGAAGTTCTTGAATGGTGTGTAAAATACAGCAAATGTAAACCATTATCAAAACCTAAAAAATGTGTTAAATGCTTACAGAAGACAGTGAAAGACTCTTACCATGTAATGTGTAGACCACGTACCTGTGAACTTGAAGTTTGTGCAAAATGTGGAAAGAAAAAAGGAAATTGTTATTCTGACTAATAAAGAACCAGGGGGAAAAAAAAAAAAAAACAGAAAATACTGAAGATAATCTAAGTCCCAACTGGAGAAAAAGTTGCAGAAGAAATGAAAGTGATGATGATGTAGAGTTTGATATTGCTTTAGATGACACAGAAGATGACAATCAAGTGGATTAATATAGATATATTAAAAGTCAGTTTGAGAACATAAAATTTTGACCAACTTTTGTCTTTGAGGGTTTCACAAAGTATACTGTGAAATCGTAATGAGGAAAACAGAAAAAAATATAGAAAATGGACATTTATATTTGAACAGTATATAAATTATGTATGATATTTGTATAAAGTTTCTTTCCAGAGTTTTCTTATAACACATTTTTAAGTTTTATATGCTGGCATATTTGCTAAAATGAGCATTATAGTATCATAATACTTTTCACAGGAATTGTTTGGAAGAACATATTACCAGATATCAAACAAGATTCAGCCTGATGATTGTAGAACTACTTCACATAAAAATGGTGATATTATTATACTGCTAGCCTCAAACACTGGTCGTCAGTAAGTACCTTTTAGGAGCAAATGGTCCACAGAGCAGAAACCCCTTTAATTATGTTTGTTTAAAAAGCAAAAAGTTTATTTTTTTAATAATGTTTTATGAGTATATAGCAGTTTTCATTGAACATATGTTTATATAAGTCATCATATTGTTTTCACCTTTTATCTTATGAAACACACACACAGGCAAAGCAGAGTTGATATGCATATTTGAATTAATAATTACAAGGGGAAGGCAGACATTACACCAGCTAGCCCATCAGGCTCTCTCATCACAAATTTGTCACTGTTCCCAGAATTGGTACAATCCTGAATTTTAATAATTACTTTCTTTATTGTTTTACTACCCATGCTGGGACTCTTAAACAATATAATTTAGCTATCTCCGATTTTTGAACTCTCTTCTATCTTTTCTGATTTGAAAAAGCTAAATAAAACCTGCAACAAAATAGTACAAAGAACGTTTGTATAGTCTTTATCTAGATTCCAATTTCTTGTTTTAACATGTTATCACATATTCTTATGGATATAGGTATACTTTATTTGCTGAGCCCTTTCAAAATAAGTGGCGAGCATTGGTTTTGAACTTATATGAACAGACCTATCCTATGCTTGTTATTTTCATCTCTTCATTTTTTTACCATAAAATTCGAGATGATTTATGTTGTTATAAATAAATAAATATACTGTTAAGATTTGCTCTCAGGCCAACAGGTAGTGTGAAGGTGTAGAGGCTGGATCTCACATAGCCCACATGGAGTTTGAAAGTCACACTGGGTGCATGTATGTGTGATCAAAATTCCTGAGTGGAGAATGGAGAAGAAATTGTGGTGTGGCCATCTCCCTGGGTGTTAATTTCTCATTTTTCTTCTCTCTCTCTCTCTCTCTCTCTCTCTCTCTCTCTCTCTTGCTCTCTCCCTCTCTTGTCTTTGTCTCTCTCTCTGACAAGCACATGCATCCCAAAGAAAATATTAAAAAAAAAAAAAAAGATTTGATCTCATGGAAGGGGAGAATGGAATGAAAGATACCAGAATCTGAAAAGAGGAGAGGAAACAAAAGATTTGAACTCAGTTATCCAATACAAAACTGCAGTTAGATAAATGAGAGAGTTCTAAAGTACTACAGCACAATAGCGTAACTACAGTTAACAAGATTAATTTTTAATTTAAAGTGAGGCTAAAAAAAATAATATTTATATATGTGGCTTTCATTATATTTCTATTGAAATGTTTCAGATATTTATGCAGTGTTGGTTAGTAAAAGATTCACAACCTGAATTTTGCTTATTAAGCCCCAAATCCCATATTACATTTTTAAAATGTTCACCAGAGTAGCATTTTTTAGTCACAAAATATTTTCAATGCATTCCTCAAATAAACCCTACAGGTATTGAAATCACTAAAAGCAACATTTTAAAAAATGAAAGATGATCAGAGTAAGCTTAAAAATAACTGGGACCCCCCCGCCAAGCCGGCGGCGGCAGGAGG
>NW_006205336.1:14554-17637 GCF_000334495.1 Tupaia belangeri chinensis | reverse complement strand
AAAAAAATTATAATAATAATTATTGGGAAAAGCATGGAAAAGATATTGAATGATAAAGCAGGGAGATTGATATCTCTGTATTGACTGACATGCATGGCATTCCCTTTTGAAAAAGCAATGGAAGTCAAGGTAAAGTTATATGTAATCTAGTGTAATAGAAAGAAGATTATGATGATAATAAAATAAAATTAAAAAAAAAAAAACTGGGACCAATGATTGCATAATGGTTGCGTCACTGGATTCCCACATGGTCGACCGCGGTTTGAGTCCCAGACCTGGAAGCTTAAAACTCATGTTGGCCACGTGTGCATGCATGTCTCAAATTCCAAGTGGAGGAGAAGGGATTCCAGCATGGCCATTCCTCCTGGAGGACGATTTCTCACTTCCTGCCTCTCTGTCTCTCCAACAAGCGCACATGCACTGTCATAAAAAATCTCTCTAAAATAATAATAATAATCACTTACAGGGACCACCAGTTAGCATACTGGCTATGTTGCTGGATTCCCACGTAGTCGACTGCAGTTCATGTCCCAGACTCGGTGACTTAAAACTCACACCAGGCGCGTGTGCATGTGTGCCCAAGATCTCAAGAGGAGAATGGAGTAGAAGGGATTGCAGCATGGCCATCCCTGCTGGGGGTTGATTTCTCGCTTTCTGTCTCTCCATCTCTCTCTGTCTGTCTGGTGAACGCATGTGCCCTATAGCAAAAACTTCTTCAAAAAAATTAATAATAATAATAATAATCACCTACAAAATGCAATGCGTTTCTCAATATAAGATTGGTAATATACATATGAAAGTAATCTGTGAGTTAAAAGTTAAAAGACTGTCGCGTCTGCCGACAAGCTTAAGAGTAACATCTCTCTGGATGGTAATACTGTGGGCATCTGCCCTCAGGACTTGGTTCTGTGAAGCAAAAGGTTGGGGATAAAGAAAAAGCACAGAGGTAGAAATGCAGGTGAACACAGACAAGCTGTGCCGCTCAGTCGTGCTGAGCATCTTTATTTATTCATTTTATAAAAGCATAGTGAAATTTCTGTGATTAAAGTCTCATAGTCATAGATAAGCTGCCCCGACCCACAGGACAGTAGAACGGTTACCTGGGTGAGGATGGTGAGAAAAGGGACCCACATATACACAGGCTCACAGAACTCCCACAGACACACACAGAGTGGAGACCAGATGAGGTGCTGATCCAGTCTCATAGAGCAAACTGTGCTTTAAACAGACTGGTGGGCACCGATTGGTTGCCTGAAATGCAAATGAAATACAACAGTATGAGCCAATCATTGATGTGGGTGGATCTCCCATTGCTTAGGAACAGTTGAGCACATGATTTCTGAGAAATGGTTTGCTCAATGAAGAAGTGAAACCTAAGGTTTCTAAGATGGCGGACAACTCTCAAGATGGCTTCCATATGCAATGCCCTCTACAATAAGCACCTTCAGAGTATACGTTTCCAGGGTCTTGTTGCTGTCATGTGTGACCTTAGTATGTGTCATGAGCCATGTGCCATGCACCACAGGCCAGGCCAGCTTACTATCAACAGATGGGTTGGCTTCACTGTAGGCCATCTGGTTACTACAGAGAGGAATGTGGACAGACTGTAAATATTATATCAAACAGGCATCATATAACCTAGCCAGGGTCAGGATGTTTTCCATGCTCATAAATGTCTTTATGAAGCCCCTCACATTCAAAGTATGTGTCAGCTGGTTTATACAGGGAAGTAATTGATGAGACATTTTGATAACTGCCTCCTGCTATTAGGCTGCAAACCTTCACAAAAGACTAAAAGAACTATTGAATAAAAATACATATGTGAGTATTTGCATAGCTAATTTTCTGGGAAAAAAAGAGTATACCTTTCAAATGCATATATATATATATATATATATATACACACACACACACACACACACACACATATACATATATCTGAGCCATGCTGATGCTGCTTTTCTCTCTCTCTCTCTTTTTTTTTTTTTTTTTTTTTTTTGGAGAGGTTTTTGTTATAGGGCGTGTGCACTCACCAGAAAGAGAGAGAGAGAGACAGAAAGCTAGAAATCACCCTCCAGGGGAGATGGCCACTCCACAATCCCTTCTTCCCTTCTCCTCCATTCTCGTCTCCGGATCCTGGGCACACATGCACACATGCCTGGCGTGAGTTTAAGCCACTAGGTCCAGGACTCAAACCGTGGTCGACTACATGGGAGTTCAGCGACATACCCATTACACTAACTGCTGGTCCCAGTCATGCTGCTTCTTAAAGATTCCCCCTTTAATGTAAAGAAGGCAGAAAGGCCAACAGAGTAAAAGGAGTTTAGCAATCTCAGGAAGCTCTTTCTATTACAAATAGAGATATTTGGCACTCGAAATCACTTATTTTCAGACATTAACTTTAGTTCATTCTGATGAAGAAAATGAAAAGGTCTGACTTTTTTGTGACCTTTGTCTTTATCATTTTTATACTCCTGACCAATTTCCCTATTTAGACTAGTCCATGGCCTAACTCCTAAATTAGCAATACTATAAATTAAGTTCCAGTTCTGAATCCCTGAACTGACAAGCATTAGGTGTTTTCAAATGGAAATCTGTGTACTCAGTGACTCCTAAATTTTTAGGAACTTCCAGTTTCTTCCATTTTAGATTGCCATAATACCTTCTCAACCTGATGCAGGAAACTGGGGTGATCAGGTCTGGTTCCCAATGCAGGAACAGCCATGAACCCAATTATTTGTCTCATGCTCACAAAGAACTAGAATTTTAGAACAAGAAGCAAAGCAGGTAGCAAAGTAGAGTTTGTTGAAAAGAAGAGGAAGGCTCTTGAGTGGCCAGGAAGGGCGAGGGGTTCCCACCAAGACTCAAAAGTCACCCAGACATTTCTGGGTGGGCAAGTTGCTAAAATAACAACTGCTACACTTGGGAACAAATTTCAAGTTACTTTTTTTTTTTTTTTGGAGAGATTTTCACTGTAGGGCGCGTGCGCTCGCCAGACAGACAGAGACATAGAGACAGAAAGCGAGAAATCACCCCCCAGGGGGGATGGTCACGCCGCAATCCCTTCTCCTCCATTCTCCTCT
>NW_006205336.1:479-14216 GCF_000334495.1 Tupaia belangeri chinensis | reverse complement strand
TGAGTTTTAAGCCACCGGGTCCGGGACGCGAACCGCGGTCGACTACGTGGGAGTCCAGCGACATAGCCATTACGCTAACTGCTGGTTCCCTCAAGTTACTTTTATTGTGAATTTGATCATGAATATTTAGTAAGGAAGGTCTGTAATAGTAGCCATTTCTTTTGTTTGGATTTTGAGAGTGGGAGGACTTCCATCCTGCTTTCATGCCTCTCCTTCAGGTGAAGAATTTGAAGAATTTGATTTCCTAATTGCACTTGCCCAGTATGGACTTTGAAGGTTTGTGCCTCCAAATTTGGACTACCTGGCCTTTTAGTTTATTGCTTCAGTGAGAAGTAGGATGTTGACCTACCATCCCAGTGAGATAACTTTTCCTCTCTTGGCACCAGGAGCCAGGTAGGAGGGCAGAGTTTTCACAGAGAATCTGCTTGTAACTCTTGATAAGTTGTGCTGATAAGACAGATGTCCTTTTGCTATCATCTCAGGGTTGCCCTCTCATTTTTGTCTGACTTCCCATTACATTCCCTCTGGGGATAAAAGCACTGGAAGAAGTCTACAATTGCAGAAATAAAAGTCACCTGCTACTCCAGGCTCACTAAAGAGCTTACTTGAGAACTTGGACTGAGAAGTTACTACAGGCCTTGTTCTGAGATGCCTTTTTCTTAGCCCCAGGGGTAATTACAACTCTCTTAAATTCTTTGAAATGCCCCCAAATTTTTAAAACACCCTATTAACAACAAATACTTTAGAACACTTACTCTATGCCAGATCTTGTGTTAATAAGCACTTCACTTACATTAATTTTAAACTCATAAAAATGGAGAAAATTTCATAATTGCATGTCTGTGTTCATCACAGTGTAACAATTTATGGCCAATCTTGTTTCATCTACAAACTTGTCTGTTTCTTTCAATCCACTCCTTGATTAGTTGAAACAGATATACATGTGTCTGTGTGTGTGTGTGTGGGTGTATAAAATAGTCATTCAGTTTGTAAAATTCAGTATGTACACCTCTAAACATGTAAATATTTTCTTTTTATAAGAGAGATTTTTGCTATAGAGCACATAAGCTTGCCAGAGAGACAGAGAAAAGAGAGACAGACAGTGAGAAATCTCCCCCAGGAGGATGGCCATGCCACAATCCCTTTTCCATTCTCCTCTTGGGATTTTGGACACACATGCACATGTACCCAGCATGAGTTTTTAGCCACCGGGTCCAGGACTCAACCCATAGTCGACTACTTGGGAGTCCAGTGATGTAACCATTACTCCATCTGCTCATCCCCAAAATGTAAATATTTTCTAAAAACTAAGTGATATCTTAGGCATTTTTGATGGGAAGAACACACAGAGTTTTCCAGATGCTGTAGGCATTCTCTTTTATGGAGATTAACCCTTCAGTGTTTGTCCCTCACCTTGGGATCTGCTGGAGGGAAGACAGGGTCTTAGGACAACTCCAAATGCCCTTGGCTTGCAGGGAGGAGGGTACCTAAGGGTCAAATCAGTGTGGCTGGTCCTAGTGAGAAGGAATCTGTCCCAGCGGGGAATTCCCTGGGATCAGGAAGATTTCCACCTGAAAGGAGGAAGGAAAGGAGGGCTGCTTGATCTATAAGCAGAGGCTGACTCACTCAGAGATAATGTATTGAAATGATCACCTTGTGAGCTAAATAATGTGATTGAATGTATTTAGAAAATGAAAAAAAAAAAAGATCTGCAATTTAAATTCCATGAGATTGATCCAAAAAAAAGAAAAGAAAAGAAAAGAAATTGAAATAAAGTAATAAAAAAATAAAACCAGAGGTCTTAAAAGACCACTTAGAATCCAGTCTCAGGACTACCTTAATTACTCCACTCTAAACCTCTTAAAATTCCATAGCCCCTACCTCTCAAGGACAATGCAACTCTCAGCATCTGGCCCCTTTCCTCCCTTAGAAAGTGAATAAACCTTTTCTATTCATTCACTCTGAGTCTGTGAGTTCTTTCACAACCCTCTACACAGAATACCCTAACACTAAGGTTTAAACATACTCAGGAACATAATTCAATATGTATCACTTGATGAAGTTTAACAAGTGTAAACATCATGTAACCAACACACACATTCGCATATTTTTCAGCATCCCAGCAATCTCTTCTATGCCCCTTTAGTCAATATCCTACTAAAGGTATCTGCTATTCTAACTTATAATAACGAAAATTACTTTTGGCATTTTTGCCTATGTTTAGGAGTCTTATTTAGGAAATCTTTGCCTACTCCAATATCTTCCCCTATATATTCCACAAGTAGTTTTGTAGTTTGAGGTTTTATGTTTATATCTTTGATCCATTTTAAGTTGGTTTAGTTAATGGTAAGAGATATGGATATCCAGTTCCTCCAGTACAATTTGCTGAAGAGACTTTCTCCCCTTCCACCCCAGACCCCTTTTTAAAAATTAGTTGGCTCTATGTTTTGAGATTTGTTTCTGGATTCTCAATTCTGTTCTATTGGTCCATGAGTCTGTTTTGTCTAATAGCATGCTGTTTTGGTCATCATAGCTTTGTAATATATTTTGAAGTCAGGTAGTGATATGCCTCCTACTTTATTCTTTGGCACACGATTAACTTGGTGATACAGAGCCTTTTATAATTCCAGACAGATTTTTGTGTGTGTGTGGATAATTTCATGGGTAATTTTATCAGAATTCATTGAATTTAAAGATAAATTTGGGTAGATTGACATCTTGACTATACTGATTCTTTCGATCCAAGAACAAGGAATGTTTTTCCACTTTTTGTATCATACTCCATTCATTTTTCATATTTTTATAGTTTTCCTTGTAGAAGTCTTTTACCTCTTTGGTGTGGTTTATACCTAATTATTTTCTCATGGTTGTTATAAAAAGGATTGCTTTCCTCAACTTTACCTAGTCTGTTCATTGTTGCTATATAAACATACTATATATTTTTGTATATTGATTTTGTATTCTGCTTTTATTAATTCATTTATCACTTCTAGGAGAGTTTTTTGTGAATTTATTTTTGTTTACTATGTATATAATCACATCATCTGTGAATAGAGACAGTTTCACTTCTTTTCCTATTTTGAATGTATATTATTTTGCTCTCTTATCTGATTGCATTGGCTAAGACTTCTAGCACTATGTTGAAAAGAAGAATTTTGTTTATTTTGTTTCAGTTTTTAGTTGGAAAGCTTCCAACTTCCCCATTCTATATAATTTTGACTATGAGTTTGTCATATACAGTTTTTATTGTAGTGAGAAATGTCTTTCTATACCTGTTTTGTTGAGCATTTTAATCATATAAGAATATTGTATTTTATCAAATGCTTTTTCTGCATTGATTGATATGATTGTATGACTTTTATCTTCCCTTCTTTTATCTCAGCCAGTAGTGGGCAATTCTACAAAATACCTGACCAGTACTCTTCAAAATGTCCAAACTCTTCAAAAATAAGGGAAATCTTGGAATCTGTCCCAGCCAAGAGAAGCCAAAAGATGTAGAACAACTCAAGACAATTTATCCTAAATAGTCTTGAAGTAAAAAAAAGATAATAGATTAAAACTATGAAAATCTAAATAAACCACAGGATTTGCTTAATGACACTACTTTCTCCATGCTTAAAAATCTGTAGGCACAGCACTGGTATGATGTACTCGAAAGGAAATTTAAATATCTCTTTTGCAGGCCACTCAATGCAAAAATTACTTTCAATCCCATTGTTCTAAATCTCTAGCTCTTTTCCTTAGACTCCTGATGGCCTGAGTTTGATACTCCCCTTGCAACATCCTCAGCTGTTTCTCTGGAATGACTTGAGTTAAATATGTATTTAAATTTGTCCTTGAAAATGGCAACAAGAGTCTTTACCAGTATTTCAGGATCAAGATCTTTAGAGATCATATTGTTTGTTAGTACAATCAGTCCTAAAGTGATTTCTGACTACTGACTCCAGACTACTGTCAAGGCTAATACCTAAAAGAGAAAAATGATTTGTTACTTGGCTGAAATAATCATTTCTTTTAGGAACAGAGAGAATGCTTGAAATTTTCTAGCCCTAAAGACATTTTGTTCACAATGTAATAAATAATTAAATGTATGTCCAGTATTTTACTATGTAGTATAACAAATGCAAAAAAAAAATACTCTTCCTAGGGCAGCAATGCAATATATAAGATATGCAACCATGCAAGGTAAACAATACAAGAGCCTACACACTGTAACATACATTGAGGTGCCACGGGAGTGACATAGATCATGAGTTTTCAATAAAGGAGTTCCCTGTAGTCAAATGAAATAATGAGAATATTCGTATTATTTGCTATGTTCTAGGCATTATTTTAAGTAACATGGGCAGTAATAGAATCAATTAAATATCCTATGTATTATATAGTATTATTAATATCAATCAATATATTATTAATGTTACTAGCAACATGTCATTATTATTCTTATTATACCAGTAAGGACTCTAGGCATGGAGTTTGTAATACAACTAATGGGTGAAAAAATTGAGATTTGAACTCAGGTAATCTGGATCCAGAGTCCATATACAAGCAGAACACAGTGCTGCTTTTTATTCAGCCAGGCCCTGTGAAGAGATAGGAGTCTCCTTAGACACAGGAAGATTTACAAAGTAGAGACCTTGTCTTACAAGACAACAGGGTCAAATACTAGTTAGAATTTGTTTCAAACTTTTAGAATAATCTTTCTTCCTGGGCAAAAAGTTATTTAAGGAAGATATAAAGATGGTAAATAAGTCACTCTGAGTTTAAGTCTGAATCACTGGAAATACATTTCCCTCAACACAAATAAGTGACATGGAAAAATCAATCTTGTACTTTTTGATCATTTCTCCAAGTTGGTTTTTCTGCCTCCTTTCATATTCTTATTTCTTAAGTATGGAATTAATGTTCTTTCCAAAGTAATCCTCCAAAAAGGAATGTGAGCTCTTTTCTTCGATTTCTCAGAAAGTCTACATAGGTTGACTATTGAGTCCAGACTAATGACAACATTCCTTAAGTAGCATTCCAGGACTTGATTAAACTGTTCTCACATTTCTTCACCAGTCCTCTTCTAATATCCCTCATACTTCAGTTCAGCCCACATGAGATCACTTACCAGGTCCTTACAATGGGAGCCCCTCAATATGGACAATCCTTCTTCCTTCATTATCAAATGTACTATTCATCCTTCAAGGTTCAAACAAAAAAATCTCACAACTCCCACCATCACTTCTAACCATCTATTTGGCATCTGTAAGTGTGTACTCTGCTTTCCCTCCTACTATTGATAGATTCATCCTTGAATAAATCTGCCCAAAGGTGGACATAGAAAAAGAGAGTGACAGCCACTACACAACACTAGCCTATTATGCATTTTTCACTGTTTTCTGAGAATCAAGGAATAAAGTGTTTTCTCTAATAACTGAACCAAAATTTTCTAGGACTAATTGCCCAAACGGTCTCCTTCAGAGTTTTGGGGCAATCTGGTATCTTATTTGTCTGTTTTCTGGATTGTTGTTTGTTTACTTTTTACTTTTTTATTCATTCACAAGTTAGTGGACACTAGGATTATTTTCACCTTTGGTATTTTAGTCAAAATTGTTATCAACATTCATACACAATTATTTTCTAGACATATGTTTCATCTGTGTAGGGTAAATATGTATAGGTGGGATTGCTGGGACATATGGTAGATTTATGGTTATCATTTTAAGACACTGCCTATATGTTTTCCAAAGTAGTTATAACATTTTCCATCCCCAACACAAATACATAAAAATTCCCATTGTTCCATGTTGCCACTTATACATAATAATATCCATCTGTTAGTTTAACTCATTCTACTAAAATTGTGCTTTCCCATTGTAATTTTACTTCATATATATTTAGTATATAGTGATGTTGAGTATCTTATGTAGGGCTATTTACTATTGATATATTGTATTTGATGATGTGTTTGTTTAAGTCTTTTACCCATTTTGATAGAACTGTTATTATTGAGCTTTTAGAGTTCTTCATATATTCTAGATATAAATTTCCTGCCAAAAACACATTTTGAAACACTTGCTCCATGTACATGCCATGCATTTTCATTAACATTATTGGAGAGGTTTTTTCTATAGGGAGTGTGCACTCACCAGAAAGTCAGAGAGAGACCAAGAGACAGAAAGCAAGAAATCACCGCCTAGCGGGGATGACCACGCCGCAATCCCTTCTCCTCCATTCTCCTCTCAGGATCTTGGGCACGCACACACACGTGCCCGGTGTGAGTTTTAAGCCACCGGGTCCGGGACGTGAACCGCGGTCTACTACGTGGGAGTCCAGCGACATAGCCATTACGCTAACTGCTGGTTCCCATGTGTTTTTACTCTTATGTTTCATTTTCTATATATCAATATTTTATGGGATATGATGACGGTACAGCAAAATAACATCATCTGAAAGGCTGATCTACAGCCAAAGGTTAATGTCTAAAACCTCTCTGACTACACCAGGAATGGATAATACACGTCCATGATCCAGGTCTGACTGAAGCTGAAAGTAGAACATGGTGTTAAGACTCACTTGGGCATGTTATCTATCTCTTTCTGTCATGGAAGAGTCCAGAAAATGGCATAGTGGTTAAGGTGCTGGACTCCCAGACAATCAACTGCAGTTCAGGTCTGGACCTGGCAGCTTGAGTCTTACTCTGGGTGCGTGGGTGTACACAGCCAAAATCCTGAGAGGAGAATGGAGGAGAAAGGATTGCAGAGTGACCATCCTCTTCTGAGAGAGAGTTTCTCACTTTCTGTTACTCTGTCTCTCTTCATGCATCCTATAGCAAAAATCTCTAAAAAAGAATAAATAAATAAACACACACATGCATATATATGTTAATCAATACCACACTATATTGATTACTGTACATTTAGAGTAAGTCTTGAAATTCAGTAAGGTTAGCCCTCCAATTCTGCTCTTACTCAAAGTGGTTTTCCCATCTATGTCTTTCACTTCTACAAAAAAAAATTTTTTCACCTCAAATTCTACTTTAAAAGACAGCCTTTTAGGATGTTGATTGGGATTCTGCTGACTCAATAGATCAGTTTTGGGAGAATTATATATAATCTTAAACCTATTAAGTCCTCTGATCCATGAACATATTTCTTTATTTAGGTATTATTTAATTCTCCCTTTTAAGTTTTGTAATTTTAAGAATTCAAAACCTGCATAATGTTTGTGAGATTTTGTTAGTAAATCACATTTTTACTGGCATACATTTTTACTTTCAATTCTAATTGTTCATTGTTGGTACATAAAGATCAAGGATATTTATATATTAATTTTACAATTCGTTCCTATCCTAAGCTCATTTATTAGTTTTAATGCCTATTTTTTATTTCCATTTTATTTTCTGTGTTAATGACCATGACATCTGGAAATAAAAACTGTTTTAATGCTTCATGTCCAGTATGTTTTGGCTTGAATAATTGTCCCTCAGTAGTTCATGTTTTGGAATTGATGCTCCATGTTATGGTGTTGGGAAGTGATGAAGCTGGTGGGTGGTGGTTGGAGCATGGAGGCATGACTAGATTTATTCTGTCTAGTAAAGCACTGAGTTAGTTGTAGATCTCTTGAGAAGGGGTTTGTTCTCACAAGAGCAGGTTGTGATAACAGGAAGAGTGCTGTCCCCAGTTACTTTCAGCATGTGCCCCATCATCCTCTCTGCTTCTGTCAGTTATATTGTAGCCTGCCTGATGCTCATGCATGCGGGCTTTCCAACATAGTAAGACTCCATCTAAAGTAACCAGATGTGGTAGCACACACCTGGAGTCACAACTACTCAGGTGACTAAGGGAGAAGGATGTTAACATAGCAGGACCTTGTCTAAAAACAGAAAAAAATAAATGTGTTTACATTTCTTAATATACCAATTAATATGCATAGATTTGCATAGGACATTTCTGAAAGGATTTAATGTGAACTATTAAGTCTGACTATTAACTTTAAGTTTAATTTCTCTATTTTAATTATCTTACTTTAATTTTGTCTATATTAAATACTAATCATTTACGGTCAAAAAAATTTATAGAACTAGAAAAAGGATCATTGTTTTCTGTTGGCTGCTATAAACATTACTGCAAAACAAAGGAAGAGAAGGGTAGATAAACTGCTCTTTATTGTTTCATTTTTATCTTGTATAAATGACCTGTGTAGTATGTTATTGTGGAATCTTAGTTCTCTGAGGACACTGTCCCCACTGCTGTATGTTTTGGGATCATTGCCAAATGTTCGTTATACAAAAAAACAATTTATTAATGACTTTGGGACCAAATTCACCAAGGACTCTTATTCATTCACTTGACTTCATTTTTGGCCAATAAAACAAAGGTCATTTTTGTTACTGTAATATATACTCATTTTGTCTATGAAAATCTGAATAATATGTATTTCTAAACCAGAGAGTTTTCTTGATAACAGCCCAGATGTTTGATAAACATTTAGCTTTCAAAATCAGGCAAATGGCAAATGCTTTGGTAGGAGCTACATTGTAGAAATGAAAATCACATAAATCAAAGCCATATAGAATTGTCTGTTAGGTGAGTATGGGTCTATGTTTCAGAGTGTCCAGAAGTCCAAATACAAGCCCATGCAAACATATTCTTCAACCTCTAATGCTCAGGATGCTCAGGGAAGAATATTCAAATGAAACCATTATATCTGTAGTATTTGAGAGAGATGGATAATGATATTTTTCTTAGAAACAGGTTGACTATAATTACAAAGATGACTGGCTCATTGAATTGTGGCAAAAAGAAAACAAGTAACTTTGAATTGACTAATGCATTGATAGGGATGGGTTGTGAATTAAGAAGAAACTGGTCATTTAAAGAAAGATGACATTGGGAATTATCTACCATTATAATTACTTCATCCTCTATATAATGTTTGGTTTTCTACAAGACAAATGTCATGACAGAAATCAATCAAATATTATTTTTCAATTCATTCAGGAGTAAGAGCATGCTGAAAATTTCGGGGATTGTGAAAAGCACCAACTGGATGTCTCAGGATTGAAGAAACAATAGGTAGGTGAGCTGTCTATTTTATATCGCCAGCCTATTATTCTATTATTTAGTGTATTTTAATTCATTAATCAGTTGTTAATCTTTTAACTAATATGCTGATTAGTTGTGATTAGTTGTGTGTGATACTCATTCTTGGGAGCTTACTAGCTCTTCCTACAACAAACCAGAGTCAGACTTCCCTTTTACTAATGGAGAATGTAAACTCTAGGTTTCCTCTGGGAAAGTAGGTAAAAAACTGTCTCTTACTGATGGAGGGAATCAATTTTTTAAACCAACCAAGTGAAATCTTAACTTAGCCAATTTAATGAAGAATTTGTAGGTAATGATGTGGCTGTTTTTCAATTGTTGATAGCTTTGTACAAGATTAGTGAAGGAAATCATTTGACCAGATGTCAGTGTAGTTGCTATTGACCAAGGAATAATCAAATTAATAATTTGTTTAAACTCTTGTTTTCAATGTTCCTAAAATATATATTAAGAAAGAGTAAATGGATACCATCACAAAGTTATCTCCAAACAATGATGTCAGATATCATTTTTTTACCTTAATGCAAATGTTATGTATGTACTCTCTAGGTAGTCAGATTATACAGTGTAACATAAGGGCACAGAGAATATTTCCTCCACCATACATAAAAGCAAAAAAGAATTCCCTAAATTAGAATTAAGGATAGTGCAAACATAAAAGGCTACAGAAAAATTTTTAAATTGAGTCGTTGTAAGAAATATCACTTGGGCATGCCCAAACTTAGTCAAAAGATTTATTTCCCGAGAGGAAAATGGAGGAGAAGGGATTGCACTGTGGCCATACCCCCTGGGGGGATGGTTTCTTGCTTTCTGTCTCTCTGTCTCTGTCTGTGTCTCTGGTGTGCGCACGTGCCCTATAGCAAAAACCTCTTAAAAAAAAAAAAAAGCTAAAGAACTAAGGTTGTCATCTGTTCTGATGGATGTAGAAAGATCTTGTGGTACCATAATCAATGCCCAAATGTTTTCAATGTACCCAGGAAAGAAAAACTTCAACCTATTAATGAAATGGTAAAATTACATAGTGAGAAAGGGAAATTTCTTAGAAAAGAAGAACACCTAAATTTAATGATTTCATTGCTCCCAGGGGAGCAAGAAAAAAACCTATGAACAAATATATTTTAAAGAGTCAATTAAAGGATAAAGTATGTTTTTAAAAATATCTTTAAATCACAAGAGGAGACTGGAGAAGATACTGCAGCATGGCCACCCTCCAATCCCGGGTGGCTAATATCTCCTTTCTCTGTCCCATGGCAAAATCTTTTAAAAAAAGAAAGTAGGATACAAAAACTTATTGATCATAGGAATTTTTTAAAAGGGGATTATTCAAATTATCCAAAATCAAGAGTTGGTTTATGTCTTCTACAAGTAACTTCATTCTGCCAACACTTAGAAATCATTCTTCATGTAAATTGGTTCAATTCATGCTAATAAGAAAACTTTACAGGTAGAATTTTTTACAATAAAAATACTGAGATTTAAAAAATCTTTGACAAATTCTTTATTCTTGAACGTATTTCTGAAAGGATTCCTTTTTTAGATTTTTGTCATAGGGTGTGTGCTTAGCAGAGAAATGGAAAGAGATAAATCATCCCGGGGAAATAGCCATGCCACAATACCTTCTCTTCCATTCTCATCTGGATATATTGAACATATTTTCACATATGACAAGAGTTTGCTTCAAGCCTCTGGATCTGAAACTTGATCTGGTGGAATCCTGCACCTTAACCACCACACCACTTGCTGGCCTTGCTGAAAGATTCTCTTTTCTTTAAATTAATTTATTTATGTATTTATTTATTTTTATTTACATTTTTCATACATTCAATCACATTATTTAGCTTACAAGGTGATCATTTCAATATGTGAACATTTCTACCCGGTCGAGTTGATCAAAATATAACAACACTACCTCCCTGTGTCAACAATGCTGTCTTCATAAAGATTCTTTAAAAAATTCAACTTTTCAACCACAAATCATCTAGTAGGCTTTAAAATCATTTAGGTTATATTTCTATTTATTTATAATTATAATAGATAAGTTATGATAAATACCATCATAGAGGAGAGATCTAAACATTAGCTCATTTTAAAATTATCATTTCAGAAATATTTTAAGTAGATATGTGTTTATATATGTGTGGGCATGTCTAATCAATTACAGTGTAAAAATTATATCTTGCCACATGCTGTGGTAAAAAATATTGGAAGACAACTTTAAAACCTATCAAGTGACATATTAACAGAGCTGAGAACATGATTCATTTTTAAAATATTTATTATTAAAAAAACATGTAAAATGTAATATTTGGCTTTTCTAAATGCATTGCACAACATTTCTGTATTCTAAACAGATATTATTGCTTGCATTTTTATACACAGATTGAGCAAAATTCAGAACTTATTATGAAAAATCACACAACACTAACCAGATTCATCCTCCTGGGACTGACAGATGACCCTCAACTACAGATTCTGATTTTTATATTTCTCCTTATCACCTACATGTTGAGTATAAGTGGAAACCTGAGCATCATCCTCCTTACATTAGTAGATTCTCACCTTAGAACTGCCATGTATTTTTTTCTCCAAAATTTCTCGTTCTTAGAAATCTCATTCACCTCTGCCTGTATTCCTATATTTCTGTATAGTCTATCAACAGGAGACAGGGCAATTACCTACAATTCTTGTGCATGCCAACTCTTTTTTACATATCTGTTTGGAATAACGGAATTTTTTCTCCTGGCCACCATGTCCTATGATCGCTACGTAGCCATCTGCAAACCCCTGCATTACATGACCATCATGAACCACAGGGTCTGTCAAAGACTTATCTTCTGCTGTTGGTTGATTACTTTGTTGCTCATCCTTCCACCACTTAGCTTAGTTTTAAAACTCGAATTCTGTAACTCTAATATCATTGACCACTTTGTCTGTGATACCAACGCTCTCTTGAAGATCTCATGCTCAGATACATGGTTCATAGAACAAATGGTGGTTGTCTGCTCTGCACTGATACTTTTCATGACTCTGGTGTGTGTGGTTTTGTCCTACACATATATCATCAGAACAATTCTAAGATTCCCCTCTGCTCAACAAAGGACAAAAGCCTTTTCCACATGTTCTTCCCACATTATTGTGGTTTCTATCACCTATGGCAGCTGCATCTTTGTTTATATCAAACCTTCAGCAAAAGATGAAATGACCATCAATAAGGGGGTGTCAATACTCATTACTTCCATTTCCCCCATGTTAAATCCATTTATTTATACTCTGAGGAACAAGCAAGTAAAACAAGCTTTTAATGACTTAGTCAAAAGATTTATATTGCTCTGTAGGAACTAGGGGAAGGTAGAAGTCAGCATCTACAAGCATATTTTCTTAAATATCTATCACATTTTTGTGTCTGCTTGATACAGGTTGGGTCTTACATTCTATACTAGAAATGCTCAAGTCATCCTTGTTTCCTCTTATAAGCCAATACTCAATAGTATCATTCAAGGATCTATCTGCATGTTCTTGAATTTAAACTTGTTAAATTCTTCACCAGTTTTTATGTCTATGCTCCAGTATATGAGACTTCCTATGATCTTTGTTCTCTTTCTTCAGGCTACTGTTCGTATAGTGGATCCCGTAAGTATGAATTTTTCCTCATTTCTTGAAGAATGGCTGTAAATTATAGGTTGGAATGTTGAAAAATGGGGGAAAATCCATGCTTATAGGAGGAAAATTTTTTATTTATTCATTCTGGTTTTTGTTTTGTTTTGTTTTTAATTTTCACATAATAATTGTATACAGAGGTTATAGTGTAATATTTAGATACATCTATACAGTGCGTAATGATCAAATTAGGGCAATCAGCAGTTGTGAGTACACTGCTTCAAACATGCATCATTTCTTAGAGTGGGGAACATTTGAAATCCTCTTTTCCAGCTATCTTGAAATTTATAATAAATCATCATTAAATATAATCACCCTACTAGTCTATGTATGAAAGACCCTGATCTGTTCAACTGCACTTCTGTACTGTCAACCAAACTCTGTCTACTCTCTTCTCCTCTCTCCCCTTCCCAATCCCCAGTAACCCCTAATCTACTCTTCTACAAAATCAACTATGTTTAGCTTCTACAAATAAGAACTTGCTGAATATGTTTCTGGTCCTGACTTATATTCTTAACATAAAACAGCATTTTCACAGGGGATCATTCTCTGACCTCATATCATTACTCCACCACCAATATTACCAGTAAGTCTAGAATAGATCAACCGATCTACCACTCTCATAACTCTTAGATTTACTTCTTAATCTGCTTCAGGTGGTGAATGACATGGAGATTGTCTATCTTGTATGTGAAATTTTAGCATCCTTCATGCCTAGCACCTAGACAAGTATTAGTTATATTATAATTTCCTAATATGGTGATGTTATATCCCTGACAATAAAAAAGAGGATATGTATGTGAATATGAAAAAATACAAAAATAACATTTGACATTGAAATGTAAACAAAAGATTTTTTGAAATCATGACTTGGGCCAGCAGGTAGAGTGGTGGTTAAGGGCACTGAACTCCCACATGTCCAGCTGCAGTCTGAGCCCTGGACCTGGTGACTTGCTTTCTCACTTTCTCTCTTTCTCTCTCTCTCTCTCTC
>NW_006205336.1:0-468 GCF_000334495.1 Tupaia belangeri chinensis | reverse complement strand
GGCTCTCTCTCTCTCTCTCTCTCTCTCTCTCTCTCTCTCTCTCTCTCTCTCTCTCTCTCACACACACACACACACACACACACACACACTGTCCCTCTATGGTCAAATTAAAATAAATAAATAAAGTTTAATAAAATAATTCTTAAAAAATGTGACTAATATTTATTTTATCATTAAATATGTATTTTAAACTGCTAAATTTAAATAGAGTGAAATTTAATGATAAACCTGAAAAAGTTTAAGAATGTGAACTATTTCTAGTAAGTGATAAACGTAGATTTCAAGACAATTTTACTGAATTTTAAAGAATCTGTTTTTTTCCATTTCATGTGAGTGCTTCCCCACAGATATCAAGATAACATAAAGGACCATTGCAAGAAATGCCTACCGAGACCAAAATAGAGCAAGATTTATATCATAAACAATGTAGAGGGATAAAAGTAAATATAATACATTTGAATATATTTG
>NW_006205335.1:0-934 GCF_000334495.1 Tupaia belangeri chinensis | reverse complement strand
GCTCCCGTAACCACTACACTATACTAGGGAGCCAGCACAATCAAGGTTGTAAACTTCTTCTTCTCTCTACTCCTCCATTGTCATTTTTTTTAAATTAGTTTTATGGCATTTATTATACCATCTTCCTTTCAATTATTTGCATTTACTTGAAGATTCATTGTTGTTTCCTCATTTACCTCATTTGAGAAACTTCCACAACAAGTTCTCATAAACGTTATGCTTGCACAGGTCTCCTTGTGTCCAACCTGCTAGGTGTCACACCTGATCAGAGATACCAGTCAACTGTATAGTAACACCTACAAAAACAAGATAGCCACTTTCAGAAGCATAGTGGAAGCTTAACCTAGGTTCAGTCCCTAAATGTCTGGTCTTATGCTTAGCCCCAGAACCCATCCCATTCCCCTCCCCTTCCAGATGGGGAGACACTCCATTGTATTTTAGAGAAACATGATAGCTAGTCCTTCTTGACATGGGCGGTTCCAGAATGCCAAAAGTCCTTTCTCATAGTTCTATCCATGCACAGAGGTACCTATCTTTGCCCATGTTGGAGAAATATAAGAGCTGGACCAGCTCAACACTGGAGGGCATAGAGCAGCTTAGCCCATCCAAAATGCCCATCTCACAGCCCTACCTAGACAGAAAGGCAATCCTCAAACATGTATTTCCATGGAGCATGGCCTCTGGTCCCATCCATCCCAAATAGCAATTCCACCTAACCTATTGCACTACTCAACTACAAAGCACAAATAATGGAATAGTTCACCAGGAAATACATCTTTGACTTACTTCCCAGAGGTCCAGGTGTTAGCAAGCCAGAAGGTCCAGCTGGTAGCAAAGCCCAGTCAGTGGTCTTGCCAGACAATCAGCCTCAGTCAGAAGGCCTACTCAACATCAGAGCTAGGATTGTAGCCCAGTCAAGTATACAATACACAAC
>NW_006205334.1:0-1237 GCF_000334495.1 Tupaia belangeri chinensis | reverse complement strand
AGAAAGGTGTATTTACATATATAGTATAGAAATATGCCAAAAGAAAGAGAGAGAATTAGCTAATGTGGTTATGGAGACTCTAAAGTCCCACAATAGGCCATCTACAGGCTGAGATCCTGGGGTGCTGATGGCGTGAGCAGTCCAAGTCCCAAACTTTCAGAACCAGGGAATCAATGGTATTAAGAATCTGAGGGTCTGCTGATATGAGTTTTGGAGCCTACAGGCTAGAAAATATGGAATTCAGATTGGCAATGGGTGAAGAGGAGTGTCCCAGCTCCAGGAGAAAGAGAGACAAAATTGCTTTCCCTTTCTCTTTTTTGTTACATCAGGACCCCCAGCCAATTCAAAGATCCCCACTATCAAAACCAGCAGAAGGCAGTATGGTTACATTGCTGGACTCCCACATAGTTAACCACAGTTTGAGTCCTGGTCCCAGTAGCTTAAAACTCACACTGGGTGTGTGTGCATGCTTGCCCCAAATCCCAAGAGGACAATGGATGAGAAGTGTTTGTGGTGGGGCCATCCCCCCTGGGGAGTGATTTCTCTTCTTTTTTTCTGTCTGTCTGTCTCTGTCTCTCTGGTGAGCACACATGCCCTATAGTGAAACATCTCTTAAAACAAAACAAGATGCCTACTATCAAAAGACAAAATTTCAACAGATTTCCTTATAGATCTATTTGGCTCTTGTATCTGCAATTCATGAGTCGGGCAGCTTCCATTCTATAATACAGAACAAGAGCTCCCAATGTGGTATACAGTAAAACAGTGGCTTTTGTAAGGTCAGAACAAGAGCAACCAAAAAGAACAATAGAAAGAAAGCTGACTGATTCCCATAGGTGACATCAGTTTTTTTTGTTGTTGTTGTTGTTTTTTTGTAGGGGTTCTACCATGACTCAGGTAAATTGAAGCTTATTTTAAAGAAAAACTGATCTGTTTGAGATCTGTCTGCTTCTTTAAAGTCTCAGTTTGATTATGTGGCATTTAGCATACAAGATTTCATTTTAGCTTCATCTAGTCTGCTAAGGTTCAGTGCAGCTCTGTCCAAAACAACCAGCTCTCATAATTTTGGTAAACACTGCCAATTGAGCGTAGATTCCTTCTCAGTCCACCGACATACCCTCACAGACACACCTAGAAATAATCCTTTATCAGATCTCTAAGTACCTTTTCTTTATTAAAAATGTATTTATTTATTTTTATCTATCATTACTATTTTTTAAATTTGCTGTAGTGCATG
>NW_006205333.1:0-1168 GCF_000334495.1 Tupaia belangeri chinensis | reverse complement strand
TCTTTCATATCATGAAAGTACTTCCTAATCTGCTGGAGTTCATTGTCTCTTTTTTGGGGGGGACAGGTTTTCTCTATAGGGCGCGCGCGCTCGCCAGACAGACAGAGAGAGACATAGAGACAGAAAGCAAGAAATCTTGGGGGGGGGATGGCCATGCTGCAATCCCTTCTCCTCCATTCTCCTCTCGGGATCTTGTGCACGCACTACATGCGCCTGGCGTGAGTTCTAAGCCACCGGGTCTGGGATGTGAACCGACTATGTGGGAGTCCAGCGACATGGCCATTACGCTAACTGCTGGTTCCCCATCTGATCCAACTCATAGAATTTTGTCATCATGAATGTTCTAATTTCTTTCTCTGACATTTTTGTATCTTCCTGAGGTTTTTTTTTTATTTTTTTATTTTATTTTTTTTATTCCACAAGATGAAGGGGAGTTATTGGGTTCTTTTGATAGAGACATATTTCCTGGTTTATTCAGACCTAAAGTTCTTTTTCTACGTCTAGCCATTGGGAGATGTATTCACTTTGGAATACCTCTTAGGAGAAAGTTTCTTTGACTAGGAGCAAGTGTGTTTCCCTTTTGCTCTGGACTGATGTGTGCTGAAGTCTCTCTTCTGTTGTTTTTAGCACTGTGCTCTCAAGAGGTGTACTCCACTCAGGTGTATGAAGGGCAGTATCTCCTTTTTTTGCAGGTGGTTCAGTAAAATGTAGGATCCCAGGGAACCTTACAATACCAGGAAATTTCAGAACTGTGATGCTAGGCCTGTCTAGTCCCTGTAGCAGGGTAGAGGGAGAGGAGATGAGGAAAATATGAGAGAGAAGAAAGGATTACAGAGGAGAATAAAAAAAAAAAGTCCTGCACAGCACAATTTCACCAGAGGCCTGGAGATGGAACTGTAGATCTGCTGCAGAATGGAGGCCAGTCTGTGGGGCAAGGATGAGTAGGAAATTAACAAAAGAAAGAAGAAGAGCAAAGAAAAAAAAAAAAAAAGCTTGTTGACCTTTCTAGGGGGGGAGTGTCCTGGGCTTGGGAGAGCTGGAGATGGGGCACGGGGCAGTGGTTCCCCTGCCTCAATGTCCCTTGCTGGCCAGAAGACTGGAGATGGAACTGGCGCTCTCACAAAGACCCTATTCTTAACCACTGCCTCTGTTCATCAATATTTTAGTC
>NW_006205332.1:21569-22436 GCF_000334495.1 Tupaia belangeri chinensis | reverse complement strand
TTGAGCATTGCAAGGCACCTCAACTAACCCTGTTCCACTTAGGGCCTTATTCTGCCTTCCTTCTGCTTAGCCCTGTCCACATTCTGACATAGCAGGCTTCCCTACTCAAGCCAAAATGAGCTGTACTGGTCTCAAGGTGAGCTTAACCTAAGCCTGGTTAGGGTACAGTTGGAAGCCATTCTGTACTGCTAACCTCTGGGCTTTATAAACTTTCCTGCACACACCTTACTGGGTCCCCATTGGCCTCATCTTAGGGTCTAACAAGGTGGCCTTTCTGGACATGCTCAGCCCTGCTTGGCCTTCCCACCTCTGTACCTCACAGGATCAACACTCCTGGTACCACATGAGTCCTATTTTCCCACTTCTGTCCTTATCACTCAGAATCCTACAGAAACCATGTCCAAGATTGCTCACTCCATACAATATGAAGAACCCTGCCTACTTTCCAGTTCCTCTAACAGGTACATACACATTCTTATTCTTCCTGGATCCACTGAGCCCTAGTAAATGATTAGCCCTGCACAGGGCTCCATCAGAGTCCCACTAATTCTGTAGCTTTGGATGGAGGCACAGAGTCCCTTTACCTAACTCTAAAGATAATTGCCTCCCATCTATCATGTTCCTTGATGAAAGAAAGAAAGAAGAAAGAAAGAAAGAAAGAAAGAAAGAAAGAAAGAAAGAAAGAAAGAAAGAAAGAAAGAAAGAAAGAAAGAAATCAGGCAATGAGAATCAATGCTAAAATGGTTAACTACTACCAAATGCCAAGTGGTTAACTTGTACTAAAGGTCACAATCATATGAAATATAACTTAAAAATACTAAACAATAATAGTAATAAAACACCACCACTAGGTGGTATTTACTACCA
>NW_006205332.1:14933-20998 GCF_000334495.1 Tupaia belangeri chinensis | reverse complement strand
TCAAAATTCTGTACAGAGACTAGGGAAGGGATTGTGCTGTGGCCATCTGCCTGGGGGATAATTTCCCACTTTCTCTCTCTCTATCTCTTTGAAGAGGACATGCACCCAATAGCGAAATTAAAGAGAATCAAATGAAAATCCTTCAGACAAACAGTACAATATAGGTAATAAAATATCCTGTAAAGTGCACTGACAAAAGATTAGGTTATGCAAAAGAGTATCTGAACTTAAATATACAGCTTTGCAAATAGTCCAAACTCTGAAAAAGAAAATTAAAAATGAAGAACAGTAAATGGCCGTCTTCCCTGAAACTTGATTTTTCAGATTCTGTCTCTCTCTGTTGAATGCATGTTCTCCATGGGGGAGTGACTGGCCAGATATACAAGGTCATGAATCTGGAAAGTTGCCCAGCTAATTTAGTGTGTTTAACTAAAATAATAGAACCTTCATCCAATCCATTAAAGAAGGCAGAGTTTAAGGGGCTATCATTTCAATAAATTTGATAGCTTGCCTCTGTCTAAAATACCATTTCAAGTTTTCTCTCAACCATTGAAAATAATCAATGAATGATCCATTCAGCCTTTGTTCCTATTGTTGAAATTTACTTCAACATTCCTTGGAAATAGTTATGGTATAGCTGCATCAAGAACTTTTCTTAAGAGGCAGACTTGTTATCATTCTCTTGGGTTCTTAATTAAAATCTTTACCACGGTTTCAATAAACAATTTTATCCATTCTGGGACACTCTCTTGGAACTAACTTGAGTCAGCTGACAAAGGTCTCAATATGTAGTTTCACAAGTTTACACATTTAAATTGAATTTCCTGGTAATGCCTATGGGGACCTCAGTTGGGTCTGAAAAATCATTTACAACATCAGTTTGGGTTCATAGGTTATATACTAAGGCTAGTATTGCTTTGTTACAGGCTTTACATGAGAGGGTAGCCAAACTAGGGTGGTTAGAGTTAAAACTGGTTACAGCTGGAGTCTGTTGTATTACCTTCTGTGGGGGTGGAGATGGAGGTTAAAGAGTAGAGTTAAGAATGTGGAAGATTATACAGAAGAGTATGAAGAAGTGCGAGAGAGGTAGTGGAAGTGTGATTGGAGTAGAACAGCTCTCTAAAATTTTAATTCCAAAATGGATTCTGGTAACTTTTTATTTACCTCCTGAAAAAAAGGTGGTTCCCCTGTATCTAAAGTAGCTTCTACATATCATTGTAAGTAACTTTCCTATTCATTTTGCCTGATTCTATAACCAGCTTTTCCAATTATGCATATGAACATGCCACTTAGAAATTTCAAAGGACTCCCACTTTTGCCAATGAAGATTGGGGTCACCGCAAATTTTGTGGGCCATTTTCCTAAGTACTTGCAAGGTGGGACAACAAAGGCCTCACACACAAAACCAGGTGATGTTTCCAAGAGGGTTATCCCTTACAGGAAACTGCTTATGATGAGTGATTTCTCACAACTTAAAACCTTTTTCAAAAGGGCCTAAAAATTCAGAAGTCTATCGAGTCAAAGTATACTGACCATGGTTATTGCTCAAGGTTTAAACCTTGAGTATATTCAGTCCTTCTAGTGTCTGAAAATTCTAGACACTAGGTGGCAGTAGAATGCTCAGACTACCAAGTGATAGGTCTATTGAGTATTCTTCCTGGCTGAGCAAAAATTTTTTTTAAATATTCTAAAGAGTTTCTTTAAGACTGCTTCATATCATGAGAGAAACCTCTCAGGCAATCCTAAATGGTTCTTAGTTTCCTAGTGACACTTTTCAGGACAGGGAGAGCAGCTGACTTAACTTTTAGGTGGGGATACCACATTATGGATCTTTAAAACTTCAAAACTAAGAGATTTGTTTATAATTAAAATATGCTAAAGTTTTTTTCAAGGCACATGCTAGGCCTCTAGTCCAGTGAAAATGATATACCAGTGAAGCATGATTTGGTCTCTCGGGAAAGGTGGACAAGATCACAAAATATGTTGGGATAAAATTTATTCTGGCAACAACTTGCTGTATCATTCATGTTATGGGCCTTTTGTAGAAGCTTTAAAAACCTTTTCAAAAGTGAACAAATGTAGAAGATGGGAAGCCTATCAGGTCAATGTGTACCCTGAGAACATGGTGGGGGTGAAAATGAGGAAATGGCAGGACAATAGTCATTGTCTCAGGCACATGTTCTCATTCTAGGAACAATTTATTCTGGGAACATTCTGCTAATACTAAGACATCAGTATTTTTTTCTACTTTAGCACAGATGGGCCATAATTGATTCAGGTCTTAACCTGTTACTGGAATAACATTGATCCTTATTTTGTCACTATATGTATCACTTCAACAAGCACTATGGATTATATATATTTTATATACTGGTGTTTTTAGTATTTTTTATTTTCATAAAATATATACTACATAAAATTTATCTTTCCTCTCCAGGTTCTAGGACCATCACCACCATGCATCTTCATGACTCCTTTCATCTTGTATGACTAAACAATCAACAACCAACAACCATTATTACACAATAATGTCAAATCTTTGCATTCCTCCCACCTGACCCAGCCTCTGGAAAACCATCATTCTTTCTGTACTTATTGTTACTACTCTGAACATCCCAAGACTGTTTTTACTGTGGAAAACAGTCCAAAAAAGTTTGAAATCTATTTAAAGAAATTGATTCAAAGATATTGGTTAAAGTGGAGTGAGAAAAGCTTTATTTTGGACCATCATCAAAAGCCTAAGGTCCACGGAAATGAGTTTCACTAGAAAAGAGAAACTGAGCTCAACTTCAAATATAGAATGGGCAGTGGAAATTAATAACTGAGAAGCCGTGTGGTGATTATCAGATGGAAAATGACTAAAGAAACATTAGGAGTATGAGAGATTCTGGATAAACTGAAATAATAGGATTCTTGCCGAGGACACAGGTTGATCAGACATCACATCTAATCACTTATTTAAAATAATCTGATATTTAGTGTGGGTCTTTTTGCTAAACTACTTTAGCAGGGTCATTTCCTCAAAAGGGATTTTACAAGGAAGTATGCAGAGGAAACTAAAAGATTGAGAGGCCTGTCTAAAGTCTGATCAAGGAAAAACTTTGACACATTTTAACCATGTCCAAGTATATACAATTTAGTACTGTTCAATATGTTCATATTACTGTGCAACCACTCAATCACTTTTACAAGATGGAAAGAGTCATATAGAGAGCAGTAATGTTTGCTAGACAATGTGAGCACACATAGTAAGTCTGGTCATCTCACTTTTCACATTGCAGTTCATAATGACTTCCACCAGCCTGTTCCTGTTGCCACTGAGCAGCTACTTTACATCCCACTGACCATAGTTTGGTCTGTTCTACCTGGGTCATAATGTTGGGCAAACCAAAACCAAAAACAGCCCAATACCAATTCACCTTGGGTTGCATTTCTGGATCGGTGGGTGTTCTGCCTCAGAACCTCTTGGTTAACACTGGCCACAAAAGCTGTGATCAACATCCAAAGAGGATCTTGGAAATTTTATAACCACCCAGGACTATGTTGTGCCTCAACACACCCAGAACTTTCACATGCCTCCTGTCCAACCTAGATCAGTTCCATTTTCAAAGTAAACTTGGACATTTTTCCAGAGGTACACTTGCAGAATCCTCTCAGTACATATGAGTAGTTCCCAGGAGATGAAATGCCTTAGAATTTTTTGTTTTGTTTTATTTTGTTAGGTATTTATGGTACATTTTATTTATTTTTAATTTTAATTTATTTTATACACTTTAACATCTCTTAGCTTATAAGATGAATTTATCCAAAATGAACAAACTTCCCACCAGAGCAGTTGAGGATACAAAACACATTATTATCAACATATTAAAATCCATTTCTATATCCCCAAAATTCTTGCCTATTTTCGTCTATAACTACATTCCTTACATTGTCCCCTTTCTTCCATCCTCTTCCCACATTGTCTCTAGTACATATAACCATTCTCAAAGTTTATATGGCCTATAATCTTTCAGGTTCCACTATGCTTTGAAGCACTTTTTCTGTTGTCTTGTGTGCCATGAAAGTGGAATCTAGAAAAATTTCTATATTTATTTTTGCCAAAATCAGTTGTTATATTCAGTTGCATCTTTAAACATCAAACATGGAACACAGAAACAAACTTTTGCTAGGGCCAGCAGATGTTGTAATAGTTATGCCACTTGCCTCCCATATATTTGAATGCAGTTCAAGTCCCAGAGTCACAGACTTAAAACTCAAGCCAGTGTGTGTACATGTGTGCCCAAGATCCCAAAAGGACAATGAAAAGAAGGGATTGTAGTGTGGCCAACCTCCCAAGGGGTGGTTTCATGGTTTCTATCACTCTGTCTCTGACTTTTCAGAGGGCACATATTCCCTATAGCAAAAATCACACTTAAAAAATAATACTTGCCAAAATACGCATGTTACTTCTGTAGCTGGGAAACTCTTAGATCTTATTCATCAGCCTTCTGAAACGTTCTCTTTTTGTAGACAGATATCATCTGAAAATTTTCATCAAAAAATTTTCTGATATCATTAATTTTAACTACTGTGACTTGCTGAATCAAAGCTGAATTTGAAAAGAAGTTCAATGTTCCTACCTTTAGAGATCAATTCATATTTCTGAATATTTCAAGGATTTATACCACAGCTTACATTACTGAGGATTTTGACCCATTTGAGTTTACTGATGTATTGTAACCTTTTAATTCTAATAAAAAATCTCTTCATTTTTCACATTCATTTGATTTCTGACCTGAGAGTTCTCTGATCCACAGTAAGTTGGGGCTTCTTCAAGGTTTTGTTACAGTCCCCACACATACAGGGTTTCTCTTCCTTGTGAGTGCTCTCACGTAAAACATGGAATGATTACTCTGAACACATTTTTCTACACCATTCCCATTTATAGGATTTACTCCTGTGATCTCTGATATACAGTAAGGACTGACTTACATTAGATGGAAAATTTTCTATTGGTACATTGACATGCACAGGCTTTTTCTTTTGTGAATTCTTTGATGTACATTGAGGACTGACTTATAAATGACTTTCTATACTCCCTACATTCATAAAGTTTCTCTCCAGTGTGACTTTTCAGATGCTTACTAAATATAGTTTTTAAGAGAAAAAAATCCTATATTCTTCACGTTCATAAGGTTGCACTTCTATGGGAGTCCTCTGATGTACAATGAGCCCTGCCTTCCTGTAGTAAAATGTTGCCTATGTTGTTTCTTTCCAGTGTGAGTACTGAGATGTACAGTAAGATGTGACTTTTGGGAAAAAGTTGTATTACATTGTTCAGAATCATAGGGTTTCTCTCCTATGTTGAGTTCTCTGATGTACAGTGAGTGCAGAATTCTGGGAAAACATTTTCCTACAATGTTAACAGTCATAGGGCTTCTAGCCTGTGTCCATTCTCTGATGCTTAGTGAGATGTGACTTCCAGGAGAACATTTTCCTACATTGTTTACATTCATAGGGCTTCTCTCCTGTATGAATTCTACTATGCACAGTAAGCTGTGACTTCCAGGAGAACATTTTATTACATTTTTTATTCATAAGGCTTCTCTCCTGTATGAGTTCTACTATGCACAGTGAGCTGTGACTTCTGGGAGAACATTTTTCTACATCTCTCCTGTGTGAGTTCTCTTATGTACAGCGAGGTACTCCTTGCTGGAGAATGTTTTCCCACATTGTTCACAAAGCATTTTTTTCTCCTGTGTGCATTTTCCGATGCTTAGTGAGATGTGACTTTCGGGAGAACATTTTTCTACATTGTTCACATTCATAGGGCTTCTCTCCTGTGTGAGTTCGACTATGCTCAGTGAGATGTGACTTCCGGGAGAACATTTTATTGCATTGTTCACATTCATAGGGTTTCTCCCCTGTATGAGTTCTACTATGCACAGTGAGTTGTGACTTCCAGGAGAACATTTTATTGCATTGTTCACATTCATAGGGTTTCTCCCCTGTATGAGTTCTACTATGCACAGTGAGTTGTGACTTCCAGGAGAACATTTTATTGCATTGTTCACATTCATAGG
>NW_006205332.1:12600-14419 GCF_000334495.1 Tupaia belangeri chinensis | reverse complement strand
CAGTGAGCTGTGACTTCTGGGAGAACATTTTCCTACACTGTTCACATTCATAGGGCTTCTCTCCTGTATGAGTTCTACTATGCACAATGAGCTTTGACTTCCGGGAGAACATTTTCCTACATTGTTCACATTCATAGCGCTTCACTCCTGTGTGAGTTCTCTTATGTAAAGTGAGGTAAACCTTGCTGGAGAATGTTTTCCCACATTGCTCACATTCAAAGGGTTTTTCTCCTGTGTGCATTGTCTGATGCATAGTGAGATTTGACTTCCGTGAGAACATTTTATTACACTGTTCACATTCATAGGGCTTCTCTCCTGTGTGAGTTTTCTTATGTACAGTGAGGTACCCCTTGCTGGAGAATGTTTTCCCACACTGTTCACATTCAAAGTGTTTTTTTCCTGTGTGAGTTCTCTGATGCTCAGTGAGATGTGACTTCTGGGAGCACATTTTCGGACATTGTTCACATTCATAGAGTTTCTTTCCTCTATGAGTTTTCCAATGTCTATTCAAGACTGACTTGGAACTGAAAGATTTTCCACATTCCCCACATTCATAGGATTTCTCTCCAGTGTGAACTCTCTGATGCACAGTGAAGTATGGCTTCTTGTAAAACATTTTTTCACATATTTTATTTTCATAGAATTTCTCTCCTATGTGACTCCTCTGATGTACAGTGAAGTCTGAATTCTGGGAAAATGTTTTCTTACATTGTTTACACTTATAGAGCTTCTTTCCTGTATAAGTTTTCAAATGGTCAGTAAGGGATGTGTTCAGACAGAATAAATTTTTATATTGTTTTATCTACAGATTTTCTCTCCAGTAAGAATTATCTCATGTATAACAATAGTTGAAGCTTTGGCAATTTCTACACATCATAAGGTTTTACTTCTTTGTAATTTCTCTGGTTACCATAATTTTTGACTTCTGAAAAAAGAATTGTTTATGTTTTTTATATTTATGGGGTGTTTCCTTTGTGTGCACTCACTGATGAAAGGCTAGATTTTGATTTTACAATAAGAATTTGTCTTACTCTTATGAATAGGAATCTTCCACTATGTGTTTAAAATCTATTGTAAAAATGATTTTAAAAAATAATTTTTCACATTCTCTGCATTTATAGTGTGCATCTCATGTATCATCTTCTCATCTTCTGCTTAATGAGACAGACTTTTTGTAAAATAGTTTCTTCCACACGTGAACTATATACTGGGCAATAAGGACTGTCTTACCACATGCTTTCTCATATTTATTCTACTTACAAGCAGTCTCTGTCATATCAATCCTCTTTGGTAGGAAAAAGACAACCATTTCCATAAATTATATTTGAGAATTTACTTTATACTGCTCATGTGTATTTCAAATATTGGTACTGATCTATAATAAGAAACATGGTTCTCTCTTCTTAATATGTTACTATAGCAATTTACATTAATATTTTTGAAAGCTGAGTGGATTTATTTTGTTCCTTTATGCTTCTCTTTTCTGTAATATCTTTAACAATATTATAAATATCTACCTCCTATCTTCCTATAATTTTACACTGAAAGATTTCCATGCATCATTTGTTTTCCCTGTCCTTTTTTCTTTCTTATAACTGTGTGTATTCTGTACTATTTCTTTGCTAATGTCAACAGTTTTCTAGATCATCTCTTTGCAGAAGTCAAAAGAACTCTTGTCACTTAAGAGGAAATGTTACTTAGGAAGCACTTGTAGCCAATAAAAATACATACTAATTACTCTAAATATGCCATCTCATAGGACACTTTAAAAAATATATACCCATTTTGGGGAACCAGCAGTTAGCGTAATGGCTATGTC
>NW_006205332.1:9913-11940 GCF_000334495.1 Tupaia belangeri chinensis | reverse complement strand
ATGTCCATGGATCTCCTCCTTGCTCCAACTTGAAGATCACTGCAGGTTTGGCAATGCATTGTCCTGTTAATAAAAAGCAGTGTGGCATTTTGCCAAACTATTCATGTAAGCTACTTGAAGAGTAACAATGGCTCAGCTTTATCAGCTGTGCAATAAAGGGGCTCATTTGGGCATTTTCTTAAAGCGGAGTGTCACTAACATTAACCACAGAATGAAATTGCACTCCTAAACAGCATTAAACATTATGAAACCCTTGTACATTTACTATGAAAGTAGACAGTAATTCAGACAGCTTCATGGGAGTTCCACTAACCCAAAAACATCAGGTTGCTGTAGGTCTCCAGCATCACATCCTTGTATAGAATCTTCTGAGCATCTTCCAGGTCCTGCCATTCCTCCCAGGTAAAGTCCATAGCAACATCCTCGAATGATATGAACCCCTGTAAAAATACATTTCCCCTCATCAGCCCTGAGAAATAGAGCACATAACATGGGAAATTTACTTTCTCTGTATGTTTGTATATGCTTGTTCCTCTGTATATTTCTGAACTCTTTGTAAAGAGAGAAAAAAATAAAGTACAAACATTTTATCTCTTTGGTAACTTATTCATTGCTAAATTTATTACAAGTATTTCTTCAGAGATCTTCAAATGTTTTTGCTGCAAGGAATGAAAGCATAATAAATATTCTGCTCTGTCAAGGTGTTTATTATCTCATACAAACACATGAGTATAAATACATATCTGGAATAATGTTTTAGATTAAGTAAGTTAAACACAAGTTGATGGTAACCAGTCTAAAAATAGAATGGTTATTTTTTCTGTGTTATCAATTTGTTCTTCAAGTCAATGATGTTAATAACATGTATGTAAATTTTCTTATAAAAATGGAACTATAGCAGTCTTCCGATGAAAGCACAAAGTATATTCCTAATGCTAATGGAAGTAGAAACAGTATATTTAGGTAAATATTCCTGGTCTGTGATGAAAGACAAGGTCAGTAAAGGTGTTTAAGGAAGTGATTACAAAGTGATTTTGTATTTAAATACTTAACCTAATTCCAGTAAAATATTTTATGTGCATACTGTTAATTACTCATAAGTTAAAGTATATTTACAAGCATCTTTATACTACAGTTGTGCATTAAAAAATATTGATAGAGTCCAAATAAAGATGAATATCACTTTATCATTTGCTAAAACAGAGTTTAAATAATATAAAGCCAAAAGAAGTGACACATTACATAACCAGATTTGCAATTTAATTGCCATCCACAGATTGAAGACTAAGGATACTCTGAAAGATATAACACAGTTAAAACCAAGATATAATAGGGTTAAAACCAAGTTGTGATGTGACCATCTATATCAAACCACAGAGAAATAAGAATATTGAATAGGGAACTCATCTAAAAAAAATAAAGGGGGAGAGCAAAAAAAAATTCACTAATTTTTTGGCACTGAATCAAAATAGAAATTTAACTGAATGTTTCTGTTTAAGCAGGCATATACATATTGGAGTTAAAAATTAAAACTGGGGAAAAAACTAAGTAGTACACAGATGAATCTTGTGCACATCATCTTTGAAGTTTCAGCAGCCAAATATTTAGGAAGCAGCAGAATTCAAGTGATAATGGGACCAGCAGTTAGTATAATGGCTATGCCACTGAACTCACAGGTAGTTTAATGCACTTCGAAACCTGGACTGGGTGGCTTACACTCATGTGTGCGTGAGTGCCCAAGATTCTGAGAGGAGAATGGAGGAGAAGGGATTCCGGTTTTGAAATCACCCCTGGGGGTTACATTTTCACTATCTGGCTATCTGTCTCTCTCTTTCTTGTGAGTGAATGCACTCTATAGCAAAAACCTCTCCTAAAAAAAAAAAGAAAAAGAAATTCAAGTGATAGCTGAAGCTAATCTAATCAATGACAGTGGACCTGGAGTCAACTGGTAGGTTTAAGAGAATTCACGATGGGAAAAAAAGTACAAAATCTCAATTGGAATGGTGAGAAATGTATTCCTATTGGAA
>NW_006205332.1:3514-9528 GCF_000334495.1 Tupaia belangeri chinensis | reverse complement strand
TAATGTTTTAGATTAAGTAAGTTAAACACAAGTTGATGGTAACCAGTCTAAAAATAGAATGGTTATTTTTTCTGTGTTATCAATTTGTTCTTCAAGTCAATGATGTTAATAACATGTATGTAAATTTTCTTATAAAAATGGAACTATAGCAGTCTTCCGATGAAAGCACAAAGTATATTCCTAATGCTAATGGAAGTAGAAACAGTATATTTAGGTAAATATTCCTGGTCTGTGATGAAAGACAAGGTCAGTAAAGGTGTTTAAGGAAGTGATTACAAAGTGATTCTGTATTTAAATACTTAACCTAATTCCAGTAAAATATTTTATGTGCATACTGTTAATTACTCATAAGTTAAAGTATATTTACAAGCATCTTTATACTACAGTTGTGCATTAAAAAATATTGATAGAGTCCAAATAAAGATGAATATCACTTTATCATTTGCTAAAACAGAGTTTAAATAATATAAAGCCAAAAGAAGTGACACATTACATAACCAGATTTGCAATTTAATTGCCATCCACAGATTGAAGACTAAGGATACTCTGAAAGATATAACACAGTTAAAACCAAGATATAATAGGGTTAAAACCAAGTTGTGATGTGACCATCTATATCAAACCACAGAGAAATAAGAATATTGAATAGGGAACTCATCTAAAAAAAATAAAGGGGGAGAGCAAAAAAAAATTCACTAATTTTTTGGCACTGAATCAAAATAGAAATTTAACTGAATGTTTCTGTTTAAGCAGGCATATACATATTGGAGTTAAAAATTAAAACTGGGGAAAAAACTAAGTAGTACACAGATGAATCTTGTGCACATCATCTTTGAAGTTTCAGCAGCCAAATATTTAGGAAGCAGCAGAATTCAAGTGATAATGGGACCAGCAGTTAGTATAATGGCTATGCCACTGAACTCACAGGTAGTTTAATGCACTTCGAAACCTGGACTGGGTGGCTTACACTCATGTGTGCGTGAGTGCCCAAGATTCTGAGAGGAGAATGGAGGAGAAGGGATTCCGGTTTTGAAATCACCCCTGGGGGTTACATTTTCACTATCTGGCTATCTGTCTCTCTCTTTCTTGTGAGTGAATGCACTCTATAGCAAAAACCTCTCCTAAAAAAAAAAAGAAAAAGAAATTCAAGTGATAGCTGAAGCTAATCTAATCAATGACAGTGGACCTGGAGTCAACTGGTAGGTTTAAGAGAATTCACGATGGGAAAAAAAGTACAAAATCTCAATTGGAATGGTGAGAAATGTATTTCCATTGGAAGATTCACTTTACAAGCTAAGTGACATATGTGATTCAATGTATAAAAGAAGTTAAAATAAAATTAAATACAAAAAAAATATATTTCCTGATAGAGAAAGAGAATGAGACCATTTAAAACAAGAAAAACTTTGTTAAATAATCAATAAAGGGCAAATGTGTTTCTGAGGGATGCAGATGGAAAGTTAAAAATCATCCCCAAGGAGGAACTTTCATGACACAATTCATGTTCCTCCATTTCTCCTTTCTTTCAGGATTTAGGTTGTACAAGTACATGTGCCTACTGTGATTCTCAAGATACTGGGTTCAGGAATAAAACCATGCAATTGGCATGTGGAATCCTGCTGCCTTAAACTTCATTCCATAGGCTGGTATAAATTTTTACCATTCTAGAAATTTAAAAAAATTAATTAGTGCTAATAGATTTTATAATATTCACAGCTCTATCAAAAGAAATTCTGTGTTTCATCCACAGAGCGTATATTTAAAAATATTGATTTATAATAAATGCCTTCAATAAAAGAAGATTTAGGATGTTGTTCCCTAACATTATACGTATATCTTGGTGTGAATGGGAGTATCACAGTTAAGAGAGAAACACTGATGGATAAAGATAGTGTACTAGTCAACTGAAATTAAAGAGAGACATTAAAAAAATATGAGGGCAGGGGAGATGACAAGCAGGTTAAGGTGCTGGAATATTACATAGCTGACCATGGTTCGAGTTCTGGAACAGGACCTAGTGGATTGCTTTCTGGAACTCATCCCCCAATTCTCAGTGAGTGCATGTGCCATAAAGTCAGTTAAATAATCATAATAACTAAAATTTAATAATTTATGTAAATCTGAGAGAGAGAGAAAGTCTACACAAGCTTGTACATGTAACTTAAGGCAGATGAGTCCCAAATTTCTGATTGTGCAGTTTTAGTCCCAAACTTGGAGGCTTGAAAATCATACCAAGTTCATGAGCATGCATACCAAACATTCTGAGAGGAGAATGGAGGAGAAGGGATGGCAGTGTAGCCATCCTTTCTGGGGGGTGATTTTTCACTTTTATACTCTCTCCTTCTGGTAAGAATGCATGCACTCTATTGTAAAATCTTTTTTAAAAAAAGTGTAATAAGAGTCAGAGGCCATAGTGTATTAAAAAGATTAATTTACCAAGAAGACATAAAAATCATAAAACATTATGCATTCAACGTCAGAAAGGAAGACTGCTAGATATGAACAGAAAGACTTATTGTGACATGCTAATTCCTGTGGACTTCAACACTGTACTCTCACCTTTGGACAGATCACTTAGACAAAAAGAAAAAAAATACAGAGAACATTAATGATCCAATAATCCAAATAAACTAACCAACATTTACAGATTTTACCAAAAACAAAATACACATTTTTCTCAGCCACACATAGAAGATTTCTGAAGACTGACCACATAATAGAGAAGAAAATAAGTCTTTAAAACTAAAAAGAAAACAAATTATATATACCAACTTATTTATTATATATGATAAAATTAAACTCCAACAGAAAGTACTTTCAAATATTCACAAATACATGAAAATGACATAATTTACCCTGAGTAGCTTCAAAATTACTGAATAAATTAAGAATACAAATGAAAATTTCATGAAACAAGTAATAATTTAATCTCAACCCTCCACATGCTTTCAAACATATCAAAAGCACTCCTAAGAGACAAGTCTACAGCAATTAGCACTCACACACATGTTTAAAAAAGATAATAAATAACCTAATGACTTATCCCAGAAAACTGAAAAAGTAGGAACAAGGTATCCCAAAAGTATTAATAGTAAAAGATAAAAAATAATAAAAATTAGAACAGGCATGGGACCAGCAGTTAGCGTAATGGCTATGTCGCTGGACTCCCATGTAGCCAAACATGGATTAAGTCCTGGACCCGGTGGCTTAAACTCACACTGGGTGTGTGTGCGTGCATGCCCAAGATCCTGAGAGAATGGAGCAGAAGGGATTGCAGTGTTGCCATCTCCCCTGGGGGGTGGTTTCTTGCTTTCTGTCTCTCTGTCTCTCTCTGTCTTTCTGGCGAGCACAGGAGCCCTATAGCAAAAAAAACTCTCAAAAAAAAATTAGAACAGGCATGAATAAAACAGAGACTAAAAGAACAACCAAAGGCCAGCCAGTAGCATGATGGTTAAGGCAGATGATCCTACATGACTGACTGTTCTATTTGAGTCCTGGAACTGGCATCACTGGATGCATGTGTGCATGCCGAAAATAAAGAGGAAGGGCTACCACTCAGGAGGGGTGATTTCTCACTTTCTACCCCACCCAATGTCTTTCCAGAAAGTACACACACCCTATAGCAAAGACCAAAAAAAATTGAACAAAAAGCTGGGGTTTTGAGAAAATAGACCAAACGATTAAGTAGAAAAGCAAAATAGAACACCTAGAAAATAAGGCATGAAAAATGTATTATCATGGATGGCACAGAAATACAAAGATAATTATAGGTACTTTGAGTGACTATACAACAACAAATTGAAAAACCTAGAGGAAATGAACTAATCTCTAGACATATAAAACATACCCAGATCAGAACCAGCAGATAGCAAATATTTATGTCACAGGACCCGCACACGGACAATAGTGGCTAAAGTCCTTGAAACTCACATCAGAGGTGTGTGCATGGGTGTCCAAAATCCCAACAATACAGGAGAAGGGATTGTGGAGTGGTCATTACCCTGGGCAGTCATTTATCACTTTCTGTCTCTCTGTTTCTCCAGCATGCACATGCATGCTAAAGGAAAAAAAAAATATATATATATAAATATAATACCTGGATCATACCATCAAATGGAAAGCTTAAATATACCCAAAAAAGCGCAATGAAATTCAGTAATAGTCTCCCAACAAAGAAAAGCCCAGGTCCTGATGGTTTTATTTCTAAATTCTACAAAAGCCTTTTCCCATTCTCAGTCTTTTTTTTTTATTTCTTCCTTTTACTTATTTATTTGTTTATTTGTTTGTTTGTTTAGGCTATATAGTGTCTGTGCTTGCACAACATGGGGATGAAGGGCAAAAAAAAAAGAGGAGGAGGCGTATGTGAGAAATTATTCTTCCCTTCTGCTCCATTCTCCTCTCAGGTGTTTGGACATGCACACACTCATCACCGGTGTGTCTTTAAAGTCACTCGGTCCCAGATTCAAACTGCCAGGTTGGCCATGTAGTATACAGTGGCCTTAACCACCACATCACCTGGCTGGACTTCTACAAAACTTTTAAAGGAGAATGAATACCAGTTCTTATCAAACTATTCATAAATGTCCAATAGGATGGAAACCTCCAAAATTCATCTTTTGAAGCCACTGTCACCTTGATACCAAAAGCAAAGACACGACAAAATATAAACTACAAACCAATATCCCTGATAAATATAAATGCAAAAATACTCAGAAAAACACTTGCAAATGAAATCCAACAGAACATAAAAAAGTTTAATGTTTAATTAAAATTTAACAAAATAGAAATTATTTATAAAAATACCTCAGATACAGCATTGAAGCCAGAATATACAAAGAACTAAAGCAGCACACTCAAAAAATACTAATGATATGACTTTACAATGGGCAGCTGGTCTGATCAGACAACTCTTGAAGACATGTGAAGTGACACAAAGCATATGAAGAAATATTAACATCACTGATAATAAGGAAAATGCAAATCCAAAGCATGGTGAAGTATACATAACTCTAGTCAGAATGGTTATGATCTAAAATACAAAGAAAAAGTACTGGGGAGTTTGTGGTTAAAAGGGAGCCCTCCAAACCACCATCAATCCAATTAAAAGATGAGGAAATAAGCTGAACAGACAATAGTCCAAGGAAGATACATGAATAGTCAAAAAGCATATGAAAACATGCTCAAAATTTCTTAACATAAGAGAAATGAAAATCAACACCACAACGAGATTCCACTTAAACCAAGTCAGAATGTCTAAAATTTTTTAAATATATAAATAAATAATGTTAAATACTGAGCACAACCACTCTGGAGTACAATATGGAACAACTCTGGTGAAGCTGTAATAACTCAAAAAAACAAGATATTAGAGAGGCATTTCCACATCCTTGTTTTGAGGGAGCCACAGTACGTAAGACAAGGAATCCCCATAAGTTGAATAACTAAGGACCACCCACATTAAAACAATGTGGTAGGAGGGCAGAAGGTAGTAGGGAGATGCAGTAGGTGCAGCTGAGGATACTGCATACTTTCAAAATTACCATTTCTCCCACTAAACCACATGCAGTTTCACCAGGGTTGCTATCCCCTACCTTTGAACTTATCAATCTTTGAAACTATCCTGATTATTAAGACAGAATATCCAACACGTCAAGGGCTCAACCTTATGACATGTGGCTAGAATAAGTGAAGCATGGGAACTGAGTATGGGAACGGATGATGTTGCCTAACACAGCTCTATTTGTACACCGGAAATCCAGAATGGAACCACTTCAAAGAGAACCCGAGATTCAAAAGAAAAAGCTGGATAAACTAAAATCTAAGGTCAATAAAACAGGAAATAATCTAACACAAAGGTACCTAAAATGACCAAATTCCATATGCCAAATACCTTCACTAGAAGAAAGGCAGTAGTTGAGAAGTTCTAATAGACAACTCCAGATTGACACTGACTGCTTAAACAAAGACACTAATCTTTTTTAAGAACGAGGATCACACTTTAATCACATTGCTAT
>NW_006205332.1:0-1733 GCF_000334495.1 Tupaia belangeri chinensis | reverse complement strand
AGGGAAAGAAGGTAAATTATCTCTACTTGCATTATGATATGATTAAATACATAGAAAATCTAAAAGAATACACATACACAGGGAAAGAAAAAAAAAACCTCCTAGAAATAATAAATGAATACAGTGAACTGGCCGGATACAAAATCAACATGCAAAAGTCTGTAGCACTTCTATACATGAAAAGGAGCAGACTGAGATAGAGTTGAAAGTTATCCTACTTACAAGAGCTGCAAAAAGCATAAGATACCTAGGAATAAACCTAACCAAAGAAGTCAAAGACCTCTACAAGGAAAACTAGGAAAAACTTAAAAATTAATTTGAAAATGACAAAAAGAGTACAAATAAAGAATCCCATGTTCCTGGATTGGAAGAATTGATATCTCAATCCTACTCAAGTTAATCTACAAATTTAATGCAACCCTTATCTATTACCAGAGATATTCTACACGGATTTTTTTTTAAAAAAAAAAAAGCATAAAATTTGTCTAGAGTCATTAAAGACACAGTATTGTCAAAGCAATTCTGTTCAAGAGTGGAGTAGGAGACATCTCACTCCCTGACTCCAAAATATATGATAAAGCTGTAATAATCAAAAGAGCATGGTATTAGCACAGAAACAGACAGGTGGACTAATGAAACACAATAGCGACCCCAGAAATAAACTACCTGACTCCAAAATATATTATGAAGCTCTGATCATCAAAACAGCATGGTATTGGCATAAAAACAAACATGTGGACAATTGGAACCAATATAAACCCCAGAAATAAATCCTCAAACATATAGCCAACTGTTTTCTAAAAAAGGGCACCAGTCAACCTAATGAAGAAAAGAAAACCTCTTTAGCAAATGAGGCTGGGAAAATTGGGCATCAAACTGCAGAAAGATAAATCTGGACCCCTATATCTCACCATAAATGAAAGTTAAATCAAAATAAATCAAAGATCTAAACTCAAAGACCTCAAACTATAAAACTACCGGTGAATAATGCAGGGGAAACTCATGAAGACATTGGTGTAGGCAAGGACTTATTCAATACGACCCCCCAAACACAGGCAATAATCCTAAAAATAAACAAGTGCAAACATGTCATTCCAAAAGCATCTGCACAGCAAAAGAAAGAATTAGAATGAATTGACAACCCTTGAACTGGAAAAATATATTTGCAAAGTATGCCTCAGATAATAGCTAGAATATACAGGGAACTCAAGTAGTGTACCTGAAAAAAAAAAAAAAAGAAAAGAAAAAAGATTAGCACCAATTAAAAGATGGCCAAATGAGCTCAACCTCTAAAGAAAACATAAAAACAGTAAAACAATATATGAAAAATGTTCAACATCCCTTATTAAAAGGAACTTACAAATCAAAACCACAATTAGATACCAACAACCCTAGTCAGAATCGCTAAGATTAAGAAAATAAACAATGACAAGTGCTGGTGAGGTTGTGGTAAAAAGGAAACTCTCTACACTGTTGGTGGGAATGTAAATTAGTTCAGCCACTATGAAGAACAATATGGAGGATCCTCAAAAACCTACAAATAGAATTACCATATGATCTAACACTTCCAGTCCTGAGTACCTACCCAAAGTTTAGGAATACATTCAATCGGAAAAGTACTTGCACACCCATGTTTACTGTGGCATTATTCACAATTGCTAAGATATGGAAACACATGAATAGACTTAAAAAGGGTGGGACGTATATATTATTGAATACTACTCAATCATAAA
>NW_006205331.1:0-18938 GCF_000334495.1 Tupaia belangeri chinensis | reverse complement strand
TAATATGAAGATAATGCTGGACTTAAAAATGTGTCAGAAAGTGTTCACCTCCATTCAATTTTCTGGAAGAGTTTGAAAGGGATTAATAATTCTTTAAATGTTCAAAGAATAGCACAGGAAAGCCATAAGGTCCTGGTCTTTTCCTTGCTATAAGACTTTTGACTACTTATTCATTCTTTTCGCTAGTTATTATTCTGTTTAGATTTTCTATTTTTCCATCATTCAGTTTTGTTAGGTTGCAAGCTTCTAGGAATTTATCTATTTATTCTAGCTTACCTAATTATTTGTACAAAACTGTACACAGTAGTCTCTATAATCCTTTGCATTTCTGGATATCTGTTGTAATGTCTCCTGTTTCTGTTTTAATTATATTGAGTCCTCTCTTTTTGCATAGTTATTCTGGCTAAAGCATTGTCAAGCTAGGTTGATCTTTTAAAAAAGGTAACTTCTAGTTGTTGATGTTTTAAAAATATTTTCTGTTTTCTTTTACTGACTGATTGTGAGTGGGCATGTGTGTTCACCAGAGAGAGATAGAAAGAGGGCAAGGGAGAAGGCATTCCCCCATCGGGCTGTGGTCATGTTGCAATCCCTTCTCCTCCATTTCTCCATCCTATGGGAATTTGGGGTTTGAATACAAACATATCCTGCATATATTTTTTCTTTAGAGAAACATTTTCTTGCTATAGGGTATTTGTGCTCACCGGAAAGACAGAAGAGAGATTTGGAAAGACAGGAAGTGAGAAATCATCCCCTGGGGGGGATGGTCACACTCTAATCCCTTCTCCTCTATTCTCCTCTCAGGATCTTGGGCACACACACACGCACACACACACACACACACACACACATATGCCCAGCATGAGTTTTAAGCGACTGGGTCCAGGTGGATTATGTGGAGTCCAGCAATATAACCATTATCCCATCTGCTGGTCCCCATCCAGCATAATTTTAAGCCTCTAGGGTCAGGATTCAAACCATGGTTGACCATATGGTATCCCGCTCTTTTTAACCGTATGGGATCCCGCTCTTTTAACAGGCAACAAAACCAACCCTCTAGTTCTTTTATTTATACTCTAATCTTTATTTCCTTCCTTCTGCTTATTTGGGGCTTAATTTGTAATTCTTTTTCTAGTTTATTGAGGTGTAAAATTAGGTTGTTTATTAGAAATCTTAATTTTTTTCTTAAAGCAGGCATTACTTTAAATTCCCCTTTTACTACTGCTTTACTACATCCTAAGCTTTAGTATGTTGTGTTTCCACTTTTGTTTATCTTGAGATACTCTTTCATTTTCCTTTGATTTCGTCTTTGACTCACTGGTGCTCAAGAGTCTATTGTTTTTTTGATTTTTTTTTAGAGATTTTCACTATAGGGCACGTGTGCTCGCCAGACAGACAGAGAGAGACATTAGAGACAGAAAGCGAGAAATCACCCCCCAGGGGGGATGGTCACACCGCAATCCCTTCTCCTCCATTCTCCTCTCAGGATCTTGGGCATGCATGCACACGTGCCCGGCGTGAGTTTTAAGCCACCGGGTCCGGGACGCGAACCGCGGTCGACTACGTGGGAGTCCAGCGACATAGCCATTACGCTAACTGCTGGTTCCCGAGTCTATTGTTTTATTCTAATTTTAAAGTTTCCAAAATTACTCTTACTAATAATTTCTAGTTTAATACCATGTGGCCAGAAAAGATATTTGGGCTCTCCTTAAATTTGTTGACAAAAATGTTAATACAGGGGCCAGCAGTTAGTGTAATGGCTATCCATGTAGTTGACTGTGGTTCGAGTCCCGGACCCAGTGGCTTAAACTCACTCCCGGCGCGTGTGTGTGCATGCCCAGGATCCAGGGAGGAGAATGGAGGAGAAGGGACTGCAGCGTGGCCAGGGGGTGATTTCCCACTTTCTGTCTCTCTGTCTCTCTCTTTCTGGTGAGCACACGTGCCCTATTAGCAAATACCTCTCAAAAAAAAATGTTAATACAAACAGGACTCAACATTTGATCTGTTATGGAGAATATTTTGTGCACACTTGAGAAGAATATATATTCTACTGTTGTTGAATGGAATGTGAGTTCATATGGTCTATTGTACTATTCAAGTTTGCAATTTATTGATTTCTTGTCTGGATGATCTCTCCATTACCAATCAAGAACATTATACTTCTCAAAATTGTCCTTCAGAAATGGAGAAAAAGTAAAAAAAAAATTCCAAAAAACATAGTGTCCTTCAGAAATGGAGAAAAAGTAAAAAAATTTTCCAAAAAACATAAGTGAAAATACTTTATCATCATAGAATTGTATTATAAGAAATGCTAATGGGAGTTTTTGGAGTTAAAACAAAAAATGCTAAAACCACAAAAATGTGTCAAAGTTTAAAACTTTCAAGGTAAATATATATATTAAATACATCATCAAATTCACAATATTGTAAAACTATACAGTAGTATATAAATAGTTTATTTTTTTAGAGATTTTTGCTATAGGGATTGTGTGCTTGCCAGAAGAAGAGAGAGACAGAATGTGAGAAATCAACCCCAGGGAGTAAGGTCATGCCACAATCCCTTCTCCATTCTCCTCTTGGGATCTTGGCCACACATGCCTGGCATGAATTTAAGTCACCCAGTCTAGGAATTGAACTGCAGCCAACTACATAGGAGTCCTGGATGTAAACATTATGCTATCTGCTGGTCTCCACATAAATAGATTTTTATATGAAAATATTTTTTAAATAATTATAGTTATAATAATTAAATAATACACCAATTAAAAAGATGTAGTTTGACATCAGTAGCATAAAATGTAAGAAAAAGGAGAAGTAAATGTGTAGAGGTTTTATATACTAATGAATTATCACCTTAAAATAGAGTATTGTAACTATAAAATGCCCTGTGAAGGCATGTAATATTTCCACCACAAAGAAAAAACTAGTAGATACACAAAAAATAAAGAGGAAGGAATCAAAATATATCACTACAAATATTCAGCGAATCACAAAGAAGAAAAGCATCACTAAAAGAAAGGAACAAGGCCCCTACAAAATAGCTAGTAAAATATTAAAAATTGCAATAGTAGATCTTTACATATATAAAATTACTTTAGATATAAATGGATTAAATTCCCCAATGAAAAGACACAGAGTGGCTGCCCAGATGAAGATCAAAATCCAACAATATACACTCTACATGTGACTTACTTTAGCCTTAAGGACATACATAGACTGAAAGTGAAAGAATGAATAAAGACTTTATTCAAATAATAACCAAAAGAGAATAAGAATGGCTATACTTATGATCAGACAAATTATATTTTCACTAACAATCTTTTATAAGAGGCACAGAATTCATTGTACATGATAAAGGGATCAATTCACAGATATAACAATTATTTTATATTTAATCTCCAACATTGGAACACCTAAATACATAAAGCAAATATTAACAGAAATGGAAAACAAATTAGAAATAATGCCAAAGAGTAAGTGACTTTAATAACCTCTTTTAACCCATGGTTTCCTTTTTAATCCATTGTTTTTTTCTCTTACTGTTAATTACATTTATGTCTAGAAAGCCTTTTTCTGGTGCCTTACTGAATATGGCATTAACTCTGAAGTTTCATCTAAGTTATGAAATATTTCGCCAAATTCAACATGTGTTAGCTGTGAACCTTACAGTCTCATCATTAAAGTAACAGTGCATGAGTTGGTGGTCTATTGAATAACTCAAAGGATTAGAAAGTATATAATATTCCTTTTCATATCTTGCTATTGATTTCTATGAAATAATTGAACTTTGATTTGAGCTAACTTAAATGATGCTTATGTTCACTTATAAATTAGAATTTACACATCCCACTTAGTTTGATAGTTAAAAAGGGATATTGGTTTCATGTTAAAGTATTAAATTTGAATTAATTCCCTTTCTAGGGACTATAATATATATATTCTCTTTAATAATACTATATTACATATATCCTTAAAGGATATATGTATATCCTTTTTTTATGTTATCATATTTTGTTGCAATGAGAAAATTTTATATTAAAAAGGATATTACATACAGTGAGCACAGTACAGTCACATCAAGTCAAAAAAATGACCAGAACTAAATTTATTTTTTAAGAAAGTTTTAAAATTAAAATAACATCAAGTCAAAAAAATGACTAGAACTAAATCTATTTTTTAAGAAAGTTTTAAAATTAAAATGAAAGCAAAACAGGGTGAAAAATTTTAGTCATTTGAAAAATGCTCAGATTCAGGGTGAAATGAATAGAATTTAATAGTTTAAGTGAAAAATTCATATACAAATTTGAAAAATGCTTAGCATTACTGAAATACTTATATTAAAAGTTTATTATATTTATTAAACTAAAACTTAACTTCTCATTTCTATTAGAAAAACATAAATTCTTATGACTAGGTTTCCTGTCTTCTGGAAACCCAAAGGGATTAACCCATTTTCCTATTTTTATTTTATTATTATTTTTTTAATCTGACAATGGGTGTGTACACTCTCATCAAAAAGAAAGAGAAAGCCCCTAATAAGACATGGTCATGCCACAATACTTTTTCCTCACCTCTCCATCTCAGGATTTTGGGAAACAAAATCTGTTATGTTTTCAAGCTGAGGGGTCTGGTACTCAACCCTCAATAAGCTATGTGGGATCCAGGTTTTCATGCCTAGTACTTAACTACTGTACTAACAGGTCCTTATACTATTTTTTTTTTAAATTTTCAAAAAAGTTTATTCACAATTAAGAAAGTAAGTATAAAAGAGGACAATATTGTTATATATCCCACCACCATTCTCATTCATTGAAAGCTAGTTATATATTTATTGTGGCCAGCAGATGGTGTAGTGGTTATATTGCTGGACTCCCAAATGGCTGACTGCGTCTCAAGTCCCAGACCCAGTGGCTTCAAAATCATGCCAGGCACATATACATGAGGGCTCAAGATCCTGGGAGGAGAATGGAAGATAAGGGATTGTAGCATGGCCATCCCCCCTGGAGGGTGATTTTTCACTTTTCTTCTCACTGTATTTGTCTTTTTCTCCTACAAGCACATGGACCCTAACACAAAAACCTCTAAAAACAAAACAAAAAACAAAACAAAAAAACAACTACTTTTATATATATGTGTGTATATATATATATGTATATATGTACACATATATGGGTATGTGTGTGTAAATATATGTATATATGTGTGTGTATATTTGTCTTGTTTTGTTTAAGTCAGGCTATTTTTTATTTACATGTCAGCATATTTTAACATTTTTAAATCACACTGTCTTTGAAAGCATAAGATGTACCAAGAATATTTTTTATATTTTAAAATATCTACCCAAAAGATAACAATATATAGATGTTATTTTCTGCTTAGTTAGTGATACCACGATTAATAAAGACTTCCTGTTATCAATATTTGCTAATTATGAGACTAAGTAGACAGAGATAAGCATTTTTTCAGTGTAAACTAATAATTGACCAATGATTTTATCATACAACATTTGAACAATCTCTTACTCATTGACTCCTATCCTTACTGTCTGTGTATGAATGCATGTGGTTGCAATGGTTATGACTTGTCCTACATAAAGGATTTGTAACTTCTGAATTCTGCATAATTTTTTTCATAATGAGAATGACTGATGATTTTGTATTTTCAAAAGAAAGAAATTACTACATTCATGAAACTATATGTTCTTCCTGGATTGTTTTATAATTCTTGGTCTCTAAATTTTCCAGAAAGTTGCCCAATATCCTTAACTCTCACTGCAGTTAATTTTTAAAATTAAAAATATATATATCAAAAAAAGTTGTAGATCCATATCTCATTCTGCTGCAAGGTACTTTTGTTTTTTTCATTTCAGATTTGGAGATTAATTCACAAATAGATATAGCCAACCTAACGTGTTTTAACCAATTTCAAATTTCTTGTTTTATAGCTATTTTTAAAGGTTACATAAAACCATTTTGTTGCTATAGATTTTAAGTTCACAAACCACTAAGTTCCACTACAGTGAACTTGTATTATCACTCATAAAACTCATTCAGCTTCATCATTCCAGTAAAGATATGACAAGGCTGTTTATCAGTAGGTAATAAGACAGATAATTTAACTGTACAAGCTCTAATTGGTCTAATTCACTAACTGACCTCTCACCACTTGATTCACTAGTACAATCGAGCTCTGATAAAGCCTTTAATTGTAAATTGCACACAGCTGTGAGCTGCTTCTCACGCTGGCACAAAAACACTATCATCGACTGTTTCATCTCTGCGACCTGCTAATTTGGAGCATATGTAACTGTTTTTAATGCTGAAGGCTTGACATACCACAAACAGCAGATGTTGCAGCTGCCCCTGAGACGCTTTATTTAATTCAATTACGTCTTTTCGAGATATGTAAAAAAGCTAGGCAAGATGAGAGAGGGCAGGAGAATGTTAAAAATGGAGCCCCTGGTTGAGGCCCAGGTGGCTCGATAGGCAAATGATTGGGTGAATGTCTAAATGATCTTTTTAATTGAGTAGACTGACGGCTAATCAGGGTCATGAAGTGTTATCACACTGATGAGCTGAGTGGAGCCCTGGGCTGCTCTGCAATTAATGCCGCTTTTGTGAAAGCAGAAAAAAGAAAGATAATGTATACCATCTGGCAATTGTTTATGATAAAAGCAGCAGTTTGCTGCAAATTCAAGTTAAATGCTATTCATAACATTATTTTTGCTGCTGCTGAGGGCAAGGACACGAATCCCAAGCCTTTGTCTGACTTCTCATTCTCCTTCTCAACCAAAACATTCATTTTCTTCCATGTGTGTTATTATTAATTACTTGGCTGCTTGCTAATGTATGGCCTGAATGATTCCCTGTTTGATATGCCAATAAAAGCCCAGCATATACTTCTTGGAATCTACTTTAACTTTCATGCCAATATATCTGATTACAATAAAACAAAGCGATGACTTAAAGTCACAGCCAAAAACCAGAGAAAACAAGTCGGTTTTTCTTTTTGTCCTAAAAAGCTTGTCTCATTGACACCTCTGGGATTAAAAAGAAGGGCTGGAGTTTTGAACAAGGCATAAAATGTCTGTGTAAAGTGATTTTTTTTTCTCTCCTGCTTCAGAAGATCACCTTTGCAAACTTCAAAGCGGATAGAACTTATTTTAAGAAGTGTCAGTTACTTTCACTCTTGATTTGTTACTTAAGAAATATATGTATATAAAGAATATCAACGAAACCTATATAAAGGTAAGTGTAAAACAAAATGCTGGTCTAATTGTTAATGAGAAAATTTCACAAGGGTTCATTAGGTGCAACCTTATTTTAAAAAAAGAAGTATGTTAGTCATCTGAAGACTAAAAAATAAATAAGGAAAAAGAGAAATTCCTAGTAAAAGCTATGAAATCTGGTCTATAAAAAAATTTCAACTTTTTTTAAATTTTTCTTTTAGAAACATTTTTGCTACAGGGTGCGTATGATCGCCAGAGAGAGAGAAACCAAGAAATTACCTGCTGGGGTGGAAGGCCATGCCACAGTCCCTTTTCCTCCATTTGCCTCTTGGGATTTAGGCATGCATGCACTTACAACCAGAAAAGTTTTAAGCCACTGGGTCCAGGACTAGAACTGCAGCTGACTATGTGGGAGTTGACGACATAACCATTCTTTATCTGCTAGTCTCAAAATCCAACTTTAAAAAAAAATGCATCATTAGTTTCAAATAGATTGAGACAAGACTTACATGCCATGGTCATGTCAATTTATCAATGAACACAAAAGGAGACATATTAAGGAATATAAAGTGGGAAAATAAAAACCTAAACTCAAAGAATTAACTTTAGAGTGATAAAAGTAGAAACAGAATTGGGGCTAGCAGGTGGCATAGTAGTGAAGGCACCAGACTTTCACAGGGCTGACCATGGTTTGAGTGCCAAACCTGGCAGCTTGAAAGTCATGCCAGGCGTGTGTGCATGTGCTCTCAAAATTCCAGGAGGGGAACAGAGGAGAAGAGATTGCACAATAGCTACGCCCCCCCCGGGGGGGGTGTTGCATTTTCTTTTTTTTTCTCTGTGCACCTGTCATTCTCTGGTGAATGCACATGCCCTGCCCTATGGCTAAAACCTTAAAAAAAAAAATAAAAAAGTAGAAGTAGAATTCAAAGAAATATATATGTTTTATGCAGCCAGATTCTCTCATTTTTAACTTTTTCCTAGTTGTCTTAAATGCAGTTCAAATGAATGTTGGCCTTAACTGTTATCTACTAGTTGAAAGAAAGGGAAATGCCTGGCCCAGAATTTATTTTCAAAAAGATAAAGTCCTCTCTAAGTATAATTTATCATGTGTTTATGAAGGCTTACTATATTTGGCCTCTGTGGTAAACACTGGGGTTATAATAGTAATAAAGACACAGAAGCTTTCATTTCAGAAGTTAAAGTGTGGTAAAGGAGAAAGACACATAAGCAGCATTTACCATGGAGTGCCATAAGGCAACTAAAGAACTATGAAAACTCACAGGTGGAAAATCCAGTCCAGACCTTTTCAAAAAGGTGAGGGTGGCTGTTAGGAAAACATTTCTAGAGAAGGTGATGTGAAAGTTGAGTGATAAATAGTTGTTAGATTCTGTAGGAGGCTTCACTTGTTTTCAAAAGGTGTGAGAAATTGAAAAAAAAAAGTTGTTATAAAATAATGTGAACATGTGATGTGATATAAAGATCCTCCTGGGACAGCTCTAGAAAGGCTCAATAAATATTTGCTGGAAAAGATATGGATACATTTATATCAATATAATATGCTATGACATCTCAAGGAAGTATTTTTATACATGGTCCTCACATGGGGGTTACAGAGACTTATCTTCCAAAATGATGAGAAAGGAGAGAATTAGTGAATATAATATGTATATAGTGATGAGTAAGATTTAATTGTCTTATCCATGTCAATTCTGTTACCTGAAGTAGATTGTGACCTCCTTCAAAGCAAGAATAATATTAATACTTTTCCATTTCTTTTAATGCTTTTAAAAGTACATCCATGATAATATTGTAGACAATGTGATGACGGCTTGTACAACACTGACAGAAAACTTTGTTGGTGGTGGATGGGATGATTGATTGTGTGAGTGTGATGTAAAGGTGTCTGTCTGCTTCAAGGAAAAGTTTTTTATTTTTTTATTTTTTTGGAGAGGTTTTTGCTATAGGGCACGTGCACTCACCAGACAGACAGAGAGAGACAGAAAGCGAGAAATCACCCCCCAGGGGGGATGGCCATGCCGCAATCCCTTCTCCTCCATTCTCCTCTTGGGATCTTGCACACGCACGCACACGCTACCGGCATGAGTTTTAAGCCACCGGGTCCAGGACACGAACCGACGTCGACTACATGGGAGTCCAGCAACATAGCCATTACGCTAACTGCTGGTCTGGAAGAAAAGTTTTTTACATGACAATGTTCATGGAGAAGGAAAGAAAAGGAGGCCATGGAAAAGATAACACCTTTGTCCCAGAGTTAATTGAGACACAATCAGATCAACATAATAGACTACTTGTAGTTTAAATTAAGCAAAGACATCACACACTCACATGTACACACAAACACACACATTACACACACTTATAAAAACATTCTGAGGGCCGGCAGGTGTCGTGGTGGTTAAAGGTGCTGGATTCCCATATTTTCAACCATGGTTCAAGTCCTAGACCTGGTGGCTCGCTTTCTCACTTTCCCTCTCTCTGATCAAACTGGAAAATAATAATAAATAAAGTTGGATAAAATAATTCTTTAAAAAGAAATTCTGATTTGAAGGAAGCATTAAACCTACCGCCTTAGAGAAATGAATGAAAGCTGAACGTAGCTTTCTTGTAGGAAACTAAGCTGAGTAGACTCTAATTATTAATAAAGAATCAACTAGTAGTAGACATAAAACATTTCCTTTTATAGAAGTACTGGAGAGAAAAAGAATAGAAGTAAAATGTATCAGGATTAGAAGTAAATATCTAGTACCTGGAATTATGAAAAACTAGTTTATTTCTAATTTTCTGATGGTGTACAATATTAATGCTAAAAATAAGTATCAATTAATAGGTGTTTATTATATACTATAGATTATGCTAAAAGCTTTAAATACAATATATTGTGTGACTTCATCTTCACAGTATCTGTCAGGTGGATGTTATCATCTCTATATTTCTAATGCAGAAAAAGGGACAGAGGAAAGTCCTATAACTTAGCCAGACTTATAAAGTTAGTAAGGAAAGGAGCTAAGATTAAAATCAACTTCCGAATCCAGAAAACCCATTTCTTTAATATTATGCAGCCTTTATGTTGAGAAGAATTTACGGATATGAGAATCATTCTTGAGCTAAAAGCTCTTTCTGTTCACTTCATTTTTAAATTATTTAGATAGTGTATTTCATAATATTGTTTAACCATAACATTTAATAATACTTTTAGGCTTTTACTCCCACAAAATATGTATTAATACAGAAGATAACTTTTCTCATGCTCTAACATTTCCAACACAAGAAAACTCCAAGATTGCCTGATCAGGGAATGCAACCTCACCAAGGGTTTTGAAAGGCACTAGCCCCTTTCTTTTTTCTTCTTTTCTTTTCATTCTTTCTTTAAAAAACAGAACAGAAAAAAATCAAACAACAACAACAACAAAAACAATGTGTGCATATAGTGGAATAATTGTTCTTGTACTGACGATTCCCAATAAAATTCGATCTATATTTTTTTTCATGCCATCGCACACTTACTAAATGCCGTCTACGTATGAGGTACAGAAAGTTGAGAGAAAGAAAGGCAACTTTTTTTTTCCATTTTCGAGAGGCCTCCAGTACAGTTTAGAATACAGATGCCTGAAGTAATAGCAATAATGTAAATATGACCAATATCCCCTGACTACACAGGAAAGTTTCTGGGAGACTCAATTATCACATGAACTGATCTTGCTATTCCAGCAAAGTTTCTGAGCACTGCTTGATAAAATGTCAGAACTGTGTTCAAAGTGAGCAACTAGCAATGAAGGGCACATGCAATGAATAGGGAGAGCCAGGGAACAGTCCCAGAAAAGCATCTAAAAGCAAATAACAGACCAGCTCATGGAGGCTTATATGGGAAAGTGCATGAAAACAGACTTCATAAATCTCAAGGTCAGTCAACCAAGTGATAGAAAGAGGGAGGAAAAGGAAAAAGGAAAAATAGAATTTACACAACATTTGAATGTTATAGTTCACTGCAGAGTATTGACAGGGGAGCATAGTACTGAATGTTACAATGCTATGTCATGAGAACAATGGAGACTCTATGAGAAAATCATCTAAATGAGGGGGCAGTAAAGGAAGGCTCTCCTTACCCTTACATTACCTTTTGGAATTACGAATCTTGACTAGTAGTATTGAGAGTCAATAAGCCCCTTCTATTTGAACACTGCAAGTTCTCTCTCTTGTATACACACACACACACAGACACAGACACACACACACACATCTCTCAAAGGGTCTCTCTCTCTTTTCTCATTAACATTTGCACACATTTTAGACGATTCTTCAAGACTTACATTTTTGCTCACAAGAAATATTGGAGAAGTCAAAATTGAACTCTGGTGAAATTGTATGAATAGCCCAGGAAATAGGGGATTATTTTTAGGCTATAAGACACACAAAGCCTTTAGTTACTGGTGATAAAGATGAAAAAGAGAAACTATGCTAGTGTAAACTAAAGTTCAAAGGAAAGGTGGCCTTTGGGCTGATCTTGGAGAGAGAGCTGGTAGCACAGAACAAAGAGCTTTGAGATTCTCTCACCTAAGCTCACACTGGCTCTGCCACATTCACACTGTGTAACCTTGGACTAGTTATCAAATCTCCTTTGTTTCAATTTCCTGATCAATATAGCAGAAAAAATAAAATATCTACCTCATAAAGTTGATTCAAGGATTAAAGGTGCTGAGGCATTAAGGGTATTAGCATAATGCCTGGCAAGTGATAAATACTCAGTAAAGGTAGTGATTATTTTTATCCTTCTAAGAATTGGCAGACTAAAGAGGCTAGTTGAGGTGGCATAAGCTATATGTATAAAATTAATACTGATGAGTGAAAATATAACCTATAAAGGGCATAAAAGAGACTGGACAGAGATTAGAGACTATGCCAAGATTGGTAAGAAAAGTAAGTTTACTGAGACTATATCCTAGTGTAATTTTAAAGTCACAAAAATGTCAGCAAGTACTAGGAAGTCATTATCAACTCTTTAGTGCGATAGCACCATGAAAATAAACAGAAGCTCACTCATTCATTCGTTCATTCACTCATTCATAAAACACATATTGAGAGCTGAGTATGTGTTAAGCATTTAGAGGTAAGTAGAAACCAGTTGGGCAAGAAGAAGTATTAGGAGTGTGGGGAGGTGATGGCTACAGGAGTAGTTGGCTAAGTGGGAATTAGTCTTAAATCTTTGAAACCTCTTCAGTATCTTTTAACTATATATTTTTTTACAAAGAAATAGGTCTTCATGAAATTGCCTTATGTAGCAACAAATCCAGGATATTATGATATTTGTTACAAATGAGATAACAGTGATGATATCTCACTGAATATCAGTAATTTCTAGTAGTAAGCATTTTGATGAAGAGGCCATTCTGGCAAGAATTTACCAAGGAGATAGGAATAAAGATAAAGGAGAAAAGAAAAATGATTAAATTTTGGGTACTTAGTAGATGTTAACAGCAAGAGAAATGAAAAGAGAATTGGTTAGAAAGAAAGAAAAACCAGGAATATACACTTTCACAAAACAAAGGAAAAGCATTATTTAAAGATGAACAGGAAGACTAAAGTCAGATGCAACAACACAACAAAAAAGAGGATAGAAATTGAAAGATCATTGCATTTGGGCAAAAAGCTGAGGGAATTTTAAAAGTTTCAGTGATATCTCAGTAAACAGAAGAAGCTATAAAAGATGGTAGCAAAAATAAATTCATACTGTTTGTGACATTGTTTGAAAACTGTCCCTTTCAATGGTTCCCTCTTCCTGACACAGATCATAGCAAGACATGATAGTCCTCCTTTACCACTGTATACCAATCTTAAAACTTACTCTTCTACCCGGACAAAACCTGACAATAAGATACTGAGAACAGATCATGTTTTTTATTCATTACACTTTAGGTATATATTAGACACTCAGCATGATTAATAAATTGACCAAAAGGAAATCTTGATGGGAACAAACTGCTCACATGATCTTTTATATATCATTTATCATTGTGAAGATGCCTATTCCAATTGATCATGGGAAACCTGCAGAAACCGCAACAACATGAATTTTGTCTTTGATGTTCAGTCCACACACCTACTATCATTATAAGGGAAGTAAAAGTGGGCAATTAGTTGTCCGGATGTTGAAAACCACAGGTGAATTTCTTGTCCAAGGAAAGACACAAGATCACTGAATCTGCTCTTCTTTCTGCTCTTACTGACTCTCTCTCTAAGGATACAATTACACTATGTTTCATTTATGAGATAGGAGACCAGAAGATTTTTAATCATTCCCTAAATGGAAGCACATAGATTATATTGTGTAGATTTTGGTTTTCCTGGAATTATGAATATCTTGAGAATAAAAACACAGTTGGTTGGCAAGAATTTAGCTTCCCACACCCAGTAAGACCTTATCTTGCAATAGCAGCTATATCCTGTATTATAGAGAAGATCTGAGGCCAAGAGAAACTACGGTAAAATAGGTTTTATTTCCTCCTGCCATGTGAGGTCACACTTCTTGATATTCATATCCTTGTGCATATCTTGTGGATCAATAATATGATTTGTTTAACCAATAAAAGATTTGCAAATGTGATATAAGTAGAGGCTTACATTTTTGAATTCACTCTAATGGGATGCTGCCAGCCATTGAAGAAATATGGCTAGACTCCTTGAAGATGAAAGCTTTATTTCTACTTGTATCTAGCATACATCATGATACTGTGTATTAGAGCCCTCATAACCCACAGAATTTTGATAAATAATAGTTTTTTGTTTTGTTTCGCTTTATTTTAAACCACTAACTTTTGAGAAGGCTTGTAAGCCAGTAATAGACAACTGGTAGAGACGTGGCTACTTCATATATTTTGTATCTCTAGCTATTTAGACAGAGAATTTTCGGTGGCATGTCTCACCTCTTTCTATAAATTCATAACCATTCATAAATGTTCTTGTAACTCTCTAAATAGATTTTTCCTTGAAGAATGGCTGTGAGGAAATGAGACAAGATTTCAAGAATGCTTCAACCCTTCACTCACTGGGATACATGCACACCTCAGACAAAGAAAGCACGCACCACCAATGAGGCCTCATCACACCACGATCCTTTTCCCTCCATTTCTCTACTCCATCAGGATCCTAGACATGTGCTAACATTCAAGTCAGGCTATGTGGGATCTGACTCCTTCTACATAGCTGATTATCTACTATACTACAGGCCAGGCCCCATTAGAGGTATTTTTCCCAGTCACCTACTTCATGTCACATTTTCTTCTAGGCACTGCAAATACAACAGTGAATAGGATTTTATATTTTAGTGAAAGAGACAGACATTTAAAAGAGTGACCAAAAGGTGAATGAGATTATTTCAGATATAGCTATGAAGGAAATAAAATGGAAATTGAATGTAAGGTGGCTGGGAAATAGGAAGAGCTAGGGAAGGCAGCATGGTCAGGAGAGATGTTTTTGAAGAGGCAACCTTTGAATTTCTATCTGGATAATGAGAAAAGAGCTGGCCATGGGGTTATCTGCTGGGTGAGCATTTCATTTAGGAGGAATAATAAAAGCAAAGGCCTGGCTAGGAGAATGAACTCTGTCTGTGACGGATCAGAAGGTCAGTATGATGGCTGGAGAAAATGATTTACCAGGAGTGCTGAATGAAATGCAATAAAAAGAAATAGGAACCAATCTCTTTATATGAGGCCTTATATAATAATTATATAGATTAAATATAGATTACATATTTATAGAGAGACAGAGAAAGTGACAGACATACACACATGGGAGAAAAATAATTTAAAGCATTTCAAAAATTAGGATGAGAAAGAAGAAAAGTAAATTCCATTTATTGAGCTATTATCATCTGACAGTCAATACATAAATGCCTCAAACAGTTATTTCATATATATAGCATAATGACATCTTGAGGTAGTATCATTATCCTATTGTACAGATGAGAAAGCTCAAACATAGCGTAAGAAAACATTTTGAAGTCACATGTTCATCTCCCTATTCATTTTTTAAAATGGGGTTTATTTGACTCGACCTATATACTGATTGTAGCATTATCTTTTTTTGCTAGTTGCCAGTATTTTAGTTTGCTCCCTTCTGGAAGAGTTCCCAAGTAACAGAAGTCACCAAATGTTGATGTGGTAGTGATGTGACTTCAGGGAGCAAAGTGGAATCACAAACATGTTTTATGTCAATTACAACAGAGGTGCAAGGAACAACACATCAACCTCAGAAATGAAATCACTGAGCACATGGGCCTGTTTATACGCTGAGTCCTGACAGTTACCGAACAGAGTTGGCTGACCCGATGTAGGCATGAACAAAGGAATCAACAGAGGAATGAAGGGAGCCTAAAGGAGTGTAAACTAGCTTAATCTGTTTCTGACCAGAAGAAAGCAATTTGGTAATACATGCATTGTGAGTTCTCTGAATAAAGAAGAGTATAAATAAAGAAGCATTTGAGAAACTAACCAGAGCAAGGTCTCTCATGCTAGACTTTAAACATAATAGAAATACTACTGTGAACCACTTAGAAAAGGGAATATTCTGTGCCAGGAATTAAGCATGGCTTTATAAATATTGTTTAAGTCTTCAAGCAAAGTATGAAAAAAAATAGAAAAGGGAATATTCTGTGCCAGGAATTAAACATGGCTTTTTAAATACTGCTTAAGTCTTCAAGCAAAGTATGAAAAAAATTGTTATCCATTACATAAATACCTTATGGTTTAGTGAGGTTAATTGAATCAAAGATACTGTAGATAGTAGTCAAGGAAGATCTAAATGTTTCTATGCAAAAATACATCATGACTTTTTCAACAACCCAAAATTTTACCACTTTATGGAATAAGGTATATCAGGACTAACATAATAAAACAGAAATTTTTTTTTCACCATCTTTTTTTTTTAGTAAGAATAGAAAACTATTTTCCTTCTATTATTAAGGCAACAATATGTGTTGATAATTTAAAATGGTATCAGGCTAATATCATTAGCTTACAATTAATTGTCTCTCAGCTAAAAGTTCATCCTTTTCTTTTTTTTTTTTTTTTTTTGCCAGCTCTGTTAAAATGGATTTGGGCTCTTTAACATTTTCCCTCTACCAGCTAGTGCAAAGCTAACTCTATCAGTAGAGAGTACTGGAGAGAGAGACTTTGACAGAAAAAGGGTTTTCTTTCTGGTTCTGGTATGTTCAGAGAGGGCCCTGCAGGGGTTGGCTTCTCCAAGCACCTCAATGACTATAGGCCCATTTTCCTAGCTTCAGGCTCCTTCAGATCCTTCCATGCCCAGCTCCTGCAGTGCATAGCAGCCAGCAACACCCAGTATCCAGAAAGTTCCCTAGTCATCTTCAGAAGACTTTTGTTTTGTTTTGGTTTTAGCTATGTACTTTCAGTGAGAAATCTCCCTGTAAACACTTTTCCCAGTATCTAGGAGTGCCGATTTCAACCAGTGAACATGACAGCTCAAAAATTTCTCTGCTATTGATGATACACAGCAATGACCTCCTCAGAGACTTGGGGCATGGTGGGGAGGTGCCTCTTACTAGAGATAATATCTTCCATTTGTTCTTACTATAAAGTTCTCCTTGCTTACTAGCTAATCTCTTATTATTCCAATCCCCTGTTGTAATCAATAATACTTTATATGAGTGCGGGAAAAGATCTTCAAAAAGTTCATCAAAGTTATATATTAGGAAAAAATATGCATGAATTTCAATAATTTTTGCAGCAAAATAAACTTGTACTTTAATTCATTTTTTTCTGCAAACTTTTTAAACTCTCTCAACTAAACTTTCCCTGTTGAATTCCTTTTGTGATTTCTGTATACTAATTTGACTCATGTAAACCTAGAAAATATATTCTTCTTTTTTAGAATTTGATTGTCAATGTGGCTTTAAAATTTCTTTCTAAATAAGTATGTACATTTTATGTTGTTATTCCAAGTGTTGTCCTTTCATTTACTCATCAAATATTTATTGTTCACATTCTAAGTGTGGCAGACAAAAGATAATTATGATATAATCTAAAGTCAAAGGAGGAAATGGGGTTAACCCAAATAACAATTATGTAGTGTGATGAATACTGCAGAAAGGGCATGCAAATTGCTATGCAACTCAGTGATACAAGTTTTATAACTGGCTTGTTTAAGAAAACCTTATACAGGACATAAAAGGTGGTCTGGAATCATGGAAAAGTCCTGACAGTGACAGAATATCTGGGTTGTAGTTCCTCACTGTATGACTTAGAGAAGTCTCATTATTGTCCTGGTTTCTCACTAATTAAGTGGAGGTTAGCATAACAAGAAAACTAAATTCAGTGTGATATTATATTACATAGAAATGATGTAACACAGATCTGGATTCCTACTCAATAAATATTTTAAAAACTTAACATTCCCTGTTAAGATGACATATTTGTGAGGGTCACACTAAAAATAATGATAATAATGTATTTGAAAACACTTTGTGCAGAATAAAGCACTACATGAAGAAAAGACATAGTTACTCCATTTTTAGTATTAAAGTGCACGTAGCCATGGAAGCGAGCAGGGAAAATGTAGGAGATAGGATAGTGAGATAATCTGGCAACTGCTCCATGAAGAATTGGTGTCATGACAGAAAAGAAGTTAGGGGCCAGTCGTAGTGATGCAGCAGTAGCCACCACTATGTGAAGCCACATCCATATGGAAGACCAGAAGTTTTGTTCCAAGATTCACCTGTACACGTGGTGTGCATGCACGTGCCCATCATCCTGTTTGGCTGAGAAGGCTGCAGGGATCACCTGTGAAACCCTGTGGAGGGTGTTCTCTGTCTGTCTCTCTCTTTCTTTCTCATTGTCTCTCGCTCTCATGACAGAAAAACCTTTTAAAAAGAAAGAAAAAAAAAAAAAACAGAAAAGGAGTTAGGGAGAGAATTTGTTCAAAGGCACGCTGAAGTACACCTTCCAAGACAAGGCAGAGATGTCAGTGACCAGAGCAGACAGCTCAACCTGGTATTTGGCAGTCAGTGACGGGTGACTATTTGGGAACAAGGACTCTGAAGAGAACACGAGACAGAGGCATAAATAGTGTCAGCCTCTGCAAATAACAGCTGCAGCTGCAAAGCATGTGCACTGTGTGGAAAAGGCTACTTGTCACATGTCAGTATCTTAAACACACGTGCATTGGCTATTACCATCACAACTTATTGCCTGTGCTCCAAGAGAACAACACGTCCATGCTTCTTAACATGTGGCAAGGGGAAACGCAGTATTTTTTAAAATGTTTTAAATGATTTAATTCACAGTGAACATTTGGGATACAACTTGAGTAAGATTAAACTTTGATTAGTATTTTTGAGAATCAGGAAATGAGTCCCTTATTTTAATAACTTCATGGTTTAACTCTACTTTTGATAAAAATATGGCCATTAATTTATAGATGATCTTATTCACATATTTTCATGTATATTTATGTATATAATATATGTACTTTGGTTGGTAAATCAACAAATGCTCCTTATTTGTGTGTGTGTTTGTTTAAATAAAATACGTTACCTTCGAAGTAAAATATAAACAGGTGCCATCAGGTGGCATGGTGGGTAAAGGCACTGGGCTCCCACATGGCTGACTGTGGTTTAAGTCTCGGACCTTGCGGCTTGCTTTCTCACTCCCTCCCCTTCTCTCTCTGTCCTTCTCTGGTCAAA
>NW_006205330.1:15889-17918 GCF_000334495.1 Tupaia belangeri chinensis | reverse complement strand
TGTTTTTCTATGCAAAAATGGATGACGACTTGGCACTAAGCAGAAGGGTGGAGGTCGCGGTGGACAGCAAATTACTATTAGGTAGCCTTAGAGCTAAGGGGGATTCTGCTTAAACCCACTGATCTTCATTTCATAGAAATGTGCACAAGCAGATCTCAGTAAAATTTAAGAAGCCTTGCTGAATTTAGTCAAGCACAGAATCTTCATCAAGACAGAATTATTTAAATAAAATTGCAAAACATGTTGGGCCAGCAGGTGGTGAGGTTGTTAAGGTGCTGGGTCCCACATAGCTGACTCTGAGGTTTGAGTACCAGACCTAACAGCTTGAAAAACAACACTAGGTGCCCGTCTGAATATGCATAGAAATCCTGAGAATAAAGAAGGGATTAACATACACCTGAGTTGTGATTTCTTGTTTTCTCTCTATTTCTCTGTGTCTCTTCAGCAAGTGCACATGCCCAATAGCAAAAAAATTTTTTCTAAATAAAATAAAAAGCACTTTAATAGTAAAACATCATGACTTGTGAGCTATTTAAGAGTATCACATTTGGAGGACAGATGATGGCGTAACAGTAAAACACAATGCTCCATGAGGGTGACCTACTTGGAAACATTTCTGGGGTTCATGGCTGGAGACCTACTTGAGTAAAGATGGTGGGCCAGAGCAGTGTTATCACTGAGGGGTGTGCTAGACCCTGTTCATTATGTACTGCATTTACATTAACCACAAGTGATGGAATGACCCCATCTTCAAGAACAGGCTGTGAGAATGAAGAAAGAAACATAAGCTTACAAAGACGAGAACTGGGCTTAACTGACAGCTGGTTTCTGCACCCTGAGATGTGAGCTCCATGAGGTAGCTGTGCTCTTTGGTCCAGGGCTGTGATGGGTGGCAAGTCAGGCTGATGTGGGTAGGGGGTGGAGGGAGTAGGATGGGGGAAAGCATAGAAGAGGAGGGGGGCAGCTATGAGTAATGATAGATGACCAGAACGACAATTGGGAGGCCACCTTGAAAGGTTTCTGTGGTCACCACAGCCACCATCACCCACTTTTTCAATCCCAGGCCCTGCCTGAGAGACTTTTTATTGGCAGCTCTTGGTGTTGTCTGCTGTCTCCATGAATAGGAAAGGCCCTAAGGAGGGGCTCTCGATAGCATCCCCACCACCACTGGAGGACAATGGGGTGATCATGATGTTGAAGAGATTCCATTTAGATGCAGTCAAGGCAACACCTCCACATCCACCTCCAAGTTCTTAATGAAAGTTATAACTATTGAATATTATAAGAACACATACTGGGAGCCAGCAGGTGATGCAGTCATTAGGGCCCAGACTTCAATGTGGTTGAGCACAGTCCAAGTCTTATACCAGAAACTTGAAACTCATACTGAACACACATACGCATGTATCCACAACCTCAAGAGGAAGAAAATAGAGGAGGATTGCTATGTGTCCATCCCCCTTGGGGGATAATTTCTCCCTTTATGTTTCTCATTGTCTCTCTGGTGATCCTACATGCCCTATAGCAAAAATCTTTCTCCCCCCAAAAATGAGCACATTCTGGACAAAACTGGATAGTATCAGATCAACTTTTAACACAGAGTCTTGCTGATGATATCTCTGTATCCTATGAAGTTGTGTGTGTGAGTTTGTAAGCCAGCAGCACGTGGAACAGTTGTGTAGTGATCTGATTTAATAGACTAACCAATCATTTAGAATCTCAAAGGAACTACATTCCAGCCCTCCAGATCTCTATATTCAAAGATTTAATATAGGTCTTGGACAATATATGAGAGCATCACAGAGTGTTGTGCTTCTTTATATATATATATGAATAAATTTTGCATCAAAACCATCTTAACAATGATTTAAAGAGTGACCTTATAAATCTGTTTATGGAACATGTTGCATGAAAACACAATTACAGCCTAATCTCTATTTTTAGAAGCCCAGGTGCCATTTCAGGTCACATATTCTACTATGGCAAATATTGCAGAAGTCCTTTATACACCCACACCAGAATGAGTTCA
>NW_006205330.1:7378-14684 GCF_000334495.1 Tupaia belangeri chinensis | reverse complement strand
AGTCACCATGTTAAGCCTCCCATCTGAGCTATTTGAGACCTTGGAAGAATAAAAATGAGCCTTTCACTCTGCAGATTATTGGAAGCCCCACAGTCTATACCTCTGAGTAACAATGTAAGGGTCTAGAGATCGGTCTAACTGATGGAAACGCGGAAAAGACGATGACAATGCAACTGCAAAAGAGGCTTTTATTCTTTTTCCAGCTAGCTGGAGTCTGAGTTTCTGCCCGTCGCAGCAGGCCTTAAAAAGGACCCCACACCTAAGATAAAGGGATCTTTTATAGTTCAGGATTTTCCATAGAATGTAACACACACAAAGGAGGGGGTATGGGAAGGGAGGGTCCAGCTGTCATCACCTGCTCAAGTCTTGATAAAGGCTTTCAGCTAAGGGTATGGATGATCTTGCCTCGGAGGTGCTGGGCCCTTCCGTTTTCTGCTTATTTGAGAGTTCCCAGACTCCTGGTTTCCGTCCTTGAGGCCCTAACAAAGTGGGCTCAGTCCTTGTCCTTGAAGAGGGGTAGCAATTAAGCTAACTCGGCCCAGCATTCCCTAACATGGTGGTGATTAAGCTATCTTGCCCTAACATTCTCCCCTTGTGTTGTACATAATGAGGAATCATTCTCATTAATATTGCCAAGCAATTTACAGAAGCAGAGAAGTATCGGGTTAGAGTAACAAAATAGTATTTTTTGTTATTAAAGTTGGGCATAACTTTGTGTCTGAACCATAGCTTGCACAATGTTGAGATGGTCTCTTATAAATTGTACCAATCTGTTTATGGTGCAGGGGCCAAAGGTGAGTAAAAGTAGTAAAATAATCAAGGGACCCATTATGGCGGAGATCAGGGTTGTCATCCAAGGGGATTTATTAAACCAAGTTTCAAACCAACTCTCATTAGCTTCTCAGTCTCTCTTTCTTTTTGTTAGACCCTCTCTGACTAGACATAGAGTCCTGGACTACACCGGAGTGGTCAGCATAAAAGCAGCATTCTTCTCCCAGAGCTACACAGAGACCACTCTGTTGTAGGAAAAGGAGATTTAATCCCCTTCTATTTTGTAACACAACTTCAGAGAGTGAGGTTAGAGACTTTTCTAAATGACTAATAGCAGCTTCAATTCATTCTAGGTCTTCATCAATTGCTATTTGTAGAGATTGAAGCCCTGCAGCCTGGGTGGTAAGGGAGGCTATACCTGTTCCGGCCCCAGCTAATCCTAGATTAAACAAAGTGGCAATGGTCAGGGCGGTGAAAGACTCTCACTTGGAGAGAAGTGGCTCAAGCAAATTCAGTGTAGGAACATGACTTCCTCAGGGTGATATATGATTTGAGGAAGAACTACAATTAAGACACAATATTCCTGGGGTGCATTAATGACTAAAAGGGAAAGACATGGAGTAAGTCCAGTTTGTGAGCAAATCCACCAACCACCATGAGGGGGCAACACCCACTTATTATTTGTGTCTGAGGAGACATTGTTGACAATGGTTGAACATAGATGTCTTTCCTATACAGGAACTGTTCCGAGACAGAGTCCTTGGCCACTTACTTGTTGTATGGCTATACCCACTTTACTTTGCAGTTGGTCCACTGGCAGGTAGGTGGAGAGTCTAACGTAGAGAGGTTAATGGGGGCATCAAGCCCTATGCCCTCATAAAAGGGGAGGTGAACATCATAACATAGCCAGCATGGGGAAGTTATATTGGGATTAGACTGATTGAGGGCCAGGAAAGTGACTTGAACAAGGCCAAGGAGTGGGTCCAGCCACACGGTTGAACAAGGCCAAGGAGTGGGTCTAGCCACAGGGTTGAGGATTTCGTAGTGGGGAACAATTTCACAGGCAGAAGGACATGAGTGGTTGTACTCGAGATTTGTGGAGGGGGTGACCAGGTCATCACACATATGGGTAGGGCATTTGGCTTAGAAGGAGGTTTGTGCAGAACATCATTAGGGCCAACTGGTTGTGCCAGGGGTTCTATAGACAATTTAATCATCAGGAATCCACCTGGATATGGGTCCCATCCAGACAGTGCCACCGGAATAGTATTCAATTTAGATACCCCAGGTAAAACCCAGATTTTGCCATTTTAATATGGGTTGGCTTTTGCTGTTGTTTGTAAAACTAGCTTTAACTGAAGGAACTCTGTTACCCAATTCCTGGAAAGAGAAGTGTACAAGATTAGAGTGGTGACCTGTGTTCCATCTACGCTCTCCATCATGGGAGGTGACACAGGACCAGGCCTTACAATAGAAACTTTTGGCTCCCCTACAAGTATGGTAATTGGCTCTCTGATTACCCAGACAGGCCCAGAACCCCTTGATTTGGTCCCTAATTGTCAATGTTCTTTTCATTAAGACATGGTCAGAGGGTTTCTTAGTATGAGTTTTTTCAAAAAGGTCTCTTAAGTCAAACTAAAGTCTGGCCACCATGTGCCTAATGGTCCAGTGCGAGTAGTGTCATTTAAAATGTTACCAGTCTCTCCATCTGTGAGCATCCACGTCTGCTTACAAGGCTGACGTAGGCTCGTCGCAGTGCCTCCACTAAGGAGCAGGCTTATGGCCAGCATCTTTATCATTATCATGTTGAGGAAGGAAAGTTGATTGGTCCGAAGATCTGGACAGTTGGAGTTTCAAAGGATTGTGCGGGTGTTGGTGTACTGTCCACTCCTTTTTTGGCTTGTGCATGTTCAGGTGATGACGCTTGACATACGTGCGAATGGTGAGTCCATGGCCCAATTCCATCAACCTTTAAAGCAGAAGCAGTAACCAAAAGAGTCACATAAGGTCCTTTCCATCTAGGTTCCAAAGAGTGTGTCCTGTACCTTTTCACCCAGACCCAATCTCCTGGGACTATACCACATTCTGGGTTGAGGATTCCTTAGCCTCATGGACTAAAGGCCAAATTACTTCTTAAGCCTGTCAGAGGGCCTGAAGGCTAGTTCTATGATCTACAGTTCCTTCAGGTATCAGAGAGGGAAGGGTACAAGTGCGTATGGGGGGGGTGACCCATACATGATCTCAAATGGGATCACTCCATGGATATAAGGGGAGTTACGGACCAGGAACAGGGCAAAAGGTAGGAGGATCACCCAGTCTCTGCTAGTCTCAAGGGCTAATTTAGATAAAGTCTCCTCTAGAGTTCTATTCATTTTTTCTACTTACCCAGAACTCTGGGGGTTGTATTCACAATGTAACTTCCAATCAGTTCTCACAGGCTGGGCTAGTCCCTGTAGGGCCCTACTAATCAAAACCGGGCCATTGTCTGAGCCAAGCATCTTGGGAACACCATACCGGGGTATAATTTCCTCTAATAGGGTTTTAGTAACTATTTGAGCCATTTCTTACTTAGTTGGAAAAGCCTCTACCCACCCCGAGAGAGGTTCCACCAAAACTAGGAGATATTTATATCCGTATGTTTCCGGTTTTACCTCTGTGAAATCAATTTCCCAGTTTCATCCCAGAGCCCTCCCCCAGACCCGAATACCTGTGTGAAGTGGCCCCCCTCTGCTCGGCTTCATAGCTTGGCACCCTTTGCAGCAGTCTATGAGGTGATGAATGTGTCTTCTTTGCTTTGGAAACTGTACCAGTGCCGCCTGCAGGAGCTGGAGCAGTTTCTTACACCAAGATGGGTAGCCGAATGGAGATCTGTGACATAAGAGAGTCCCAGGGTTTCTGGCAGGATTAGAAGATGTTCTGTGTCTTTTCACCAGCCTGTAGGGTCTGGTGGCGTGCAATTGTTTCTTTGCATCCATTCTTGGTCTCCTGAGGAATAATCTGGACATGCAGGTAAACCTGGGGGTTCTGGCATTGGCAAGTTAAGAGTCAGGGTGGGAGCTACAGATTTAATGGCTGCTTGTTTTGCTGCCTCATTGGCTTGCTTATTGCCAATAGCCTCAGGGATCCTGGCAGTTTGGTGGCCTGAAAGGTGCACCACTGCTATTTCTTGGGGTTTTTGCACCGCTGCCAACAGCGGTGGGAAGATTGTGCACCTTTTTTTCTATCCGCGGTAATAAAGCCCCTCTTCCAATAAATTGCACCATGGATATGAACAGTCCCAAAGGCATACCTGCTATCGGTGTAAATAGTAGCACTTTCCTCTTCCATCCGTTCAAGTGCTTCTGCCAGTGCAATGAGTTCAGCCTTCTGGGCGGAAGTTCCCACCATTAGGGAAGTGCTCTAAACTAAGTTCCCACTCTGGTCCACTATAGCTGCCCCAGCCTTACGTACTCCATCCTGCATAAAGCTACTCCCGTCGGTGTACCAGATTACCTCGCTGTTTGGCAGGGCTGAGTCTTGGAGATCAGGACATATATGGAAGATCTCTGCTAGAATTTCTTGGCAATTATGCGCCGGCTTGTCCAGCTCTGGGTTAGGCAGCAGTGTGACCAAGTTCAAGGAAGTGGGCTCTGAAAAAGTAACTCGCGGGGTATCTAGGAGCAGTCCTTGATAATGGGTCAGTCGCGCATTGGACAACCATTGCCCTGGTGGGTGTTAGAGAATACTCTCAATAGAATGGGTGTTTAAGGTGTTGTCCGAAGGTTAGCTTGTCAGTGTCTCTGACCAGCATTGCCACAACAGCTATAATGCAGAAGCATGGGGGCCACCCTGCTGCTACAGGATCCACTCTCATTGACAAATAGGCCACTGGGCATTTCCATGGCCCTAGGTGCTGCATGAGCACCCCTTTTGCAATTCCCCCTTTCTCAGCTACATGGAGGGTAAAGGGCTTAAGGGGGTCAGGCAAGGCTAATGCCAGAGCTTCCAATAGAAAGGCCCTGAGTCTTTTAAAGGCAAGTTTTTGTTTAGGTCCACAAGCCCAGGGCGTTTTTTGTTTGTTTGTTTTTGTTTTGTTTTGTTTGTTTTGTTTTTGTGGCCTTATACAAGGGTTTGGCTAATTCTGCATTACTCCGTATCCAGAGCCGACAGTATTGTCTTTTAAAGGCAAGTTTTTGTTTAGGTCCACAAGCCCAGGGCGTTTTTTGTTTGTTTGTTTTTGTTTTGTTTTGTTTGTTTTGTTTTTGTGGCCTTATACAAGGGTTTGGCTAATTCTGCATTACTCCGTATCCAGAGCCGACAGTATTCCACAGTGCCCAAGAACTCTAGAACTTCCGTGGCTGGTGTAGTGACTGGCAGTCTCCAAATAGTCTCTTTTCTCCTTATGGAGCTTATACCCCAAGTAAGTAACAGTTTGTTTACAAATATGGGCCTTTTTGGCACTGGCACAATAGTCCAGCGAGCCTAATTCCTGAAAAAGGTCCTCTGTAGCTCTTTCACATTCCACTTCAGAAGGAGTGGCTAAGAGAAGGTCATTAATATACTGTAAGAGAGTCACAGAGCCATGGCTTTGTCGAAAAGAACACAAGCCCTGATTTAAGGCCTCATTAAACAGAGTTGGGGAGCTCTTGAACGCCTGGTCACTGTATGCTCCTGCCATTAAGATCTGGGGGTCCCCTTGTGAATGTGGGCCCTTGGGTCTCTCAGGATAGTCCTTTTTCCAGTGCCCACACTTTTTACATAGGGCACATTGATTTATGTCAAGTTTAGGTCACATCTCTTTACCTTGGGGACCCCATGTCTTTCCTCCTTTTTTTAATATCCCCGTGTCTTCCCTCCTTTTTTTAATACCAGTCAAGTGGATTTCAGCCATTCACTTAATCTGTTTCTGATGAAATTTTCTGTCTTTTTTTCTAACTTTTTGTTGCAATTTCTGATTTTTTTTTCTAAGTCTATCTTCCTGTTCCTTTGGAATTTCTCAAGTATTAAAAACTCTATCTGCTAATCTCATAAGGTCTCTAATAGTCATATCTCCTAGGCCTTCCTTTTTATACAACTTTTTTTCTAATATCTGGTGCTGCCTGGTTAATAAAAGACATGATAACAGCAGATTGATTTTCCTCAGCCAAGGGGTCTAAGGGGGTAAATTGTCTATAGGCACTATAGAGACGTTCTAAGAATGTGGCCGGGCATTCATTTTCTCCATGAATAATTGCTTTCACCCTTGCCAAATTGGTGGGGCACTTTGCAGCCCCTTGGAGACACATCATGAGAGTCTGAGAGTCTGGTGATAGACTTGGAGATGCTCCCTACCTTCAGAGTTCCTGAAGTCCCAGTTAAGCCTGGTAAGTGGAAACCTCTCATCAATCAGGTTTGGTAAGGTGGTCGGATGACCATCGATGGTCATCTCCAGGTACATTCTTCCATGCTTCAGTGAGGATTCGCTCCTGTTCCTTGGTAGTGAATAAAGTTTTGAGAAGCTGCTGGCAATCATCCCAACTGGGGTGTACAGAATAGACTCAAACAGATCGGTGAGTCCCCATGCATCTTCTGATAAAGGAAGATTTTGAGTTTTCCAATTATATAGATCACTACTAGAACAGGGCCAATACTGATACGTGCACTCTCCTTGAGGATCTGTGCCCCCTAGGGCTTGGATGGGAAGGATGGGAACCCACTCATAAAATGAGGGCTCTTCTTCCTCCTGGGCCCTCCTGGATCTAAGTCCTGCAGCAGGTCCTTGTGTCAACACTGGAGGTGCTGGGGGCCCCAGGGCCCCATGGTAAAGTGAGGCCACTGCTGAGGCTGTGGAGGGAGTTCCACCTCTGACTGGGGGAGTGCTCCTGCCTGAGCCTGAGGAGTTGCAGCCACCTGAGCCTGAGGAGTTGCTACTGCAGCATAAGGTGGTGGATAAGTTTCAAAATAAATCTGCCAGGGACGGATAAATCCCAGAGTCCCCTTGAAGGGCTGACCTTTTGAGATCCTTTATAGTTTCCCTCTGCTCTGAGGGGTGGGTACCTTCCATTGTCAATATTTTTGGGAGATCTCCATCCTTTTCTGGTATAAAAGGCCTAAGCCAAGAGGGGGGATTTTTTACCAAATCTTGTCACATTATAATATATGGATACTGGTCCAGATGACCCTGAAGGCCAGGCTGGGTGATTATTTCTTGAACTCGCTTGATGACTTTCAGCGAAAAGGTCCCCTGTGTTGGCCAGCTGACATCAAAGCCTGGCCATTCTAAAGAACAAAAGGTATTAAACTTACCTTTCCTTACCTCTAGTCCAGAGGTGTGAGCTTTCTTCCGGACTGCCCAGAAGTGATCTAAGATTAAACTCTTAGGAGTTACTTGGGTTTGGCTCATGACAGGAAAGAAAAGGAACAGAGGCCACAACAAAAAGAGACACAGAATCACAATCACCCCTGCAGCCCAGCAAATATTCACAGACGACAACCACACGCACTGGCTGGTCAGTTCCACCACATGCACTGGATTCACACCAGTCCGTATAGGATCCTTACCAAATGCTAGACCAAA
>NW_006205330.1:5199-6996 GCF_000334495.1 Tupaia belangeri chinensis | reverse complement strand
ATCTAACTGATGGAGACACAGAAAAGACAATGACAATGCAACTGAAAAAGAGGCTTTTATTTTTCCAGCTAGCTGGGGTCCAAGTTTCTGCCCATTGCGGCGGGCCTTCACAAGGATCTCCACTGCCCGTACCTAAGATAAAGGGATCTTTTATGGTTCAGGATGTTTTCTAGACTGTAACACACAAAGGAAGGGGGGGTATGAGAAGCGAGGGTACAGCTTTCACCCCCTGCTCCTCAGGTCTAGATAAGGGCTCTCAGCTAAGAGTTTGGATGACCTTGCCTTGGAGGTGCTGGGCCCTCCCGTTTTTGACTTATCTGAGAGTTCCCAGACTCCTGGCTTCGGTCCTTGAGGCCCTAACGAATTGGGCTCCGTCCTTGAAGACTTAACAGGGTAGCAATTAAGCTAACTTGGCCAGTATTCCCTAACATGGTGGTGATTATGCTAACTTAACCTAACAATTCTTTCTGGTGAGTGTGTCGTATAGCAAAAATATCATTAAAAAACAGAAGAAATAAAGGATCTAATAAATTTTCTGCAGAATTTATCATCTTAATAAGACATTGTTGTTATTAAGAAGAAAACTCTGAAACCACATAAGTCACAAAATTTGTTGAGGGATAGGAAAGGTATTGCAAGTCATGTCTGTGTTAATCTCAATGTCACACAAAAAATTTTGAAAGTACTGCACGTGGCGGGGCCGGGCCTGGGCCTGTGTGCGGCGGGGCCAGGCCTGGGCCTGCACACAGCCGGGCCTGCGCACGGCCAGGGCTCTGCTCCATGTTCCGCAGCCCAGGCCACGCGGCCCCCGCTGCCTCTCCAGTGCTGGGTGTGTCCGGCGCTGGTCACCTATGCGGGCCAGCGGCGCGGACCAGCCAAGGTCGCCGTCCTGCCAGGTGAGCGAACCGGAGGTGGCGCTGGGTCCCATGTGCATTTGCGTTGCAACTGAAAAAGAGGCTTTTATTTTTCCAGGTAGATGGGGTCCAAGTTTCTGCCCATCGCAGAGGGCCTTCACAAGGATCCCCGCCCCTGGACCACCCCCCACCCCCGTACATAAGATAAAGGGATGTTCCTTAGAATGTAACACACACAAAGGAGGGGGGTATGGCAAGTGAGGGTCCAGCTGTCACCACCTTCTCAGGTCTAGATAAGGGCTCTCAGCTAAGGGTTTGGATGACCTTGCTTCGGAGGTGCTGGGCCCTCTCGTTTTCCACTTATCTGAGAGTTTCCAGACTCCTGGTTTCTGTCCTTGAGGCCCTAACAAAGTGGGCTCCGTCCTTGAAGACTTAACAGGGTAGCAATTAAGCTAACTCAGCCCAGTATTCCCTAACATGGTGGTGATTATGCAAACTTGGCCTAACAATTCTTTCTGGTGAGTGTGTCGTATAGCAAAAATATCATTAAAAAACAGAAGAAATAAAGGATCTAATAAATTTTCTGCAGAATTTATCATCTTAATAAGACATTGTTGTTATTAAGAAGAAAACTCTGAAACCACATAAGTCACAAAATTTGTTGAGGGATAGGAAAGGTATTGCAAGTCATGTTTGTGTTAACCTCAATGTCACACAAAAAAATTTGAAAGTAAAAAAAAAATGGTTCATTTGATTGAAATATGGTAAGAATAAAAACAGAAAACACTAAGCAAATGTCAGAATGTCTAGTATTTACAAATAACCACACTCTGGGAAAGACACATCTCAAATCTAATTTCTTTCCATTTTTCTTATAAGGCAGAAATACTTTGCCAAACCCTTTCTGAACTACTAGGAAAACCTATCAAGATAGAGAGTGCAT
>NW_006205330.1:0-1326 GCF_000334495.1 Tupaia belangeri chinensis | reverse complement strand
TTTGTGCCACCAGGGGTCTTAAATTAATCATTGTCCTTGAGTTGGACAATGTGCTCAGGAGTACAGCCAGTTTGTCTATTTCTAGCCAGTCAGCAAGTGCTCATATTTTTTTTTTAAATATGAAAGAAGAGTTTATTGTTCAAGGTCCTTCCCTCTGCTGCTCTCCAGACCAAGAGACACTGCACTTTTCATTTGGGATGTAGCAATGATACGGATCATGCTACTTTCACCTGTCATTATGTTAAGCAGGCTGCAAGCAGCTTTCTGTTCAAGCAAGAAGCAAGAACTAATCATTGATTTCTGCTGAGAGTTGTGAATGTATTTTTATTAATGGTTTCACTGTACAGACTCCATTTGTCTCCTACCCTCCATTCCGTGGACTCCTCACCCTCTCTACCTAACCAGAGAGAGCTTACTTCTCTCTCATCAGGATCCTGTAGCAGAGCTGGAAGCTGAACTCCTGGTCCTCTGACCCCCTGGCTCCTCAACTTGAAGTAGGAGAACCTCCATTGTGAACTCTATATTGGAAACTTGCTTCCAACTTTTTGTGTAAACAAGAGTGATTAACATTCCTGCTGTCTTTACTAAATAACCTGAAACCCCCAACCTTGAGAACTTCCTTAGTGATAAGCTCCTTGCCCCCAGCCATGAAGACCATTAAGATTCCACTGTGTTTTGGCAAAGGACTGGAAAGTGCCCTTAGTAATTATTAACCTCCTTGATCAGACTTCAGTGACTGCTTTCCTTTGGGATCCCCTCTCCCTTTCTTCCCCACCCCCTCCTCAATGGTTACCATTCCTGCCACCAACGGATATGTGCTTTTTGCCTTTACAAGCACCCTTCTCCCTACACTCAGGGCTGCGTGATCTTTGAGAGACATGAGAGCTCCCACAGTTGCTGGTAATAACGACTCCTATAACTTGACTATGACTGGATGTCCTCTCTTTTCTCACTGATCAAAATATAACAAACTGACCTCGTGCCCAGCTTGGACTGGGACACCCCACTCCAGAGCTTCTGGAGTCCCTTTTGTACACCTGAATGCACACACCCACCTTCCAACAAAGCAGCTACTGAAAGCAAAGCCCAGTTCACATCTTTCCTCCCCGGTGGACCTGCACATCCCAATGCTCCTGTCACTCTCCCCACCCCGCCCGGGCCAGGGGCTGCACCTTCCCTCAGGCGCCCCTCCCCCTCCACCTGACCTCCCCCCACGTTTCTGCTCCCACCAAGGAAGAGTGGCACCTGTTTTGCCTTTGGAAAAATCATGCGATGCGCTAATGGGCAGTGCACACGACTTTTTCTTGATTTCTCTGTTTTTTTTTT
>NW_006205329.1:0-798 GCF_000334495.1 Tupaia belangeri chinensis | reverse complement strand
TAATTTTTAAGGTGTGGCCACAATTTTTCCACCCTTATTTGTTAATACTATAATGTCCTCTCATCATCAGTGTGTAAGAATTCTGATTAATGTCTGCCATTGCCAACATTTTTTCCTTAGCCATTCTTGTGGGTCTCATGGTTATCCAGTGTACTACTCTAGACCTGGAAGGTCTTCAGTGAGTAGTTCTCTATTTTGTGTGGAATTCGTTATTATATAAGTAAGGGATACAGAGAAACAGTCCTCTCCCATGCAGCACATTTATTAGTTTTGTTTCAAAAATGTTGAGCCAAATTTCCCTTAGGGTTGGACACTCTCCCTTGTTATGCACATATTGGAACACATGACATATATTCTATCAGGTCCTTAATAGACACCCTTTGTTCCTAACCTTATCTCAGTAGACTTTGATGAGTCTGTTTTAGAATCAATGCTTTGGGTAATAAATAAAAGCAACTGAACTGAAGGGAGGGATCAGCTTGTCTCACATCATCTGTTTTATCCCAATCCAGCCCCCCTACTTGGGTATTCTTTCAAGCAGTTATTTCTTCCAGTTTCTTATCATTTTGGATGATTTCATCCAAAGCAGAGTGGAAATTTGGAGGGAAGAGTTACAAAATACATTTCTAAGAAATATTCATCATTTCATGAACTAGGCTACACAAACCGGCACTTTCCTACATCTTCAATGGTCTATGTTCTCATTTCCTACCACCTCTCTGTTCATGGAGGAGAAACAAACAAAGAAACAAACAAACATATAGTGCATGGCACATTGTCAGTCTTAGGATTCTATAA
>NW_006205328.1:0-1244 GCF_000334495.1 Tupaia belangeri chinensis | reverse complement strand
GAGACAAAAATCCTTAAATATGAAAATCAAAACATCAAAGAAAAACAGTAATGTTTTAGTTTAGTAAAGTAAAAAGTAAAGATATATTTCACTAATTCAGACTCATGTAATTAATCTCTCTTCTATTGAATTTGCATTGTTACTGTGGTCTGATGTTTCCATTTAAACTCTGGAAGTTAACATTCAACTTCAGACTTCTCCCTACCATTAGGCTGGCCATTCTCTTGGTTTCTTGTACTCTTATTTCTGAGTATCTGACTTTAGTATTCCTGGTATGGCACTCCCTTCAGCACTTTTTGGAAACATGGTATGGTGTTGGTAAACTCTTTCAGGTTTTGTTTAACTGAGAATGTTTTTGTCTTTTTTCCGATATGAAAGATAATCTTGTTAGGAATAGTATTCTTGATTGAAATTGTTTTTCACTTAACACTTTGAATATATTTTCCCATTCTTTCCTTGCTTGCATTGCTTCTGATGACAGGTCTGATGTTAGCCTTATGCGATATCCTTTGAAAGTAACTTGATGTTTTTCTCTTGCCAGGTTTTTTTTGAGAGGTTTTTGCTATAGGGCGCGTGCGCTCACCAGACAGACAGAGAGAGACAGAAAGCGAGAAATCACCCCCCAGGGGAAATGGCCACACCACAATCCTTTCTCCTTCATTCTCCTCTCGGGATCTTGGGCACACACACGCATCTGGCATGAGTTTAAGCCACCGGGTCTGGGACGCGAATGGCAGTCAACTACATGGGAGTCCAGCGACATAGCCAATATACAAACTGCTGGTCCCTCTCTTGCCAGTTTTAATATCTTGTCTCTGTCTGTGATTTTGGTCAATTGGACTATTATGTACCTCAGAGAAGATATTCTTGGGTCAATTCTATGGGGGGGGGTCCTTTGTATTTCTTGGGTCTGGATATTTGAGTACCTCTCTAGGTTTCAAAAGTTCTCTTCCAGAATTTCATGGAAAAGATTATCTATGACTTTATTAGTTTCTACACCTTCAGGATACCAATGATCCAGATGTTTGGGCATTTAATGGTATCTAGTATAACTTATAGGTTATCCTCATTTTGGAGAGTTATTTTCTCAATCACTTTGGTGAAATTTTCTAGGTCAGAGGTTCTATTTTCTATATCTGAGATTTGATATTCTGCATGGTCTAATCTGCTGTTGATATTTTCGATGGAAGTTTTGATTTACTGTATTACAGCGTTTATCTCTAACAATTCCATTTGATTCCTTT
>NW_006205327.1:0-1199 GCF_000334495.1 Tupaia belangeri chinensis | reverse complement strand
AAGTAAGAAAAAGCAAGTGCCTCATCAGATGTCTCGAAAAGATTTAGAGCCTGAAGAAACAGGAAAAAATCAGAAAATACATCTCCCTCAAACATAGCAACTTCTCATTAAGTATGGAAAAAAAAAAAGCACAAGTAATCTCAAAAGTGACAGAAAGTGAATTCAGACTATTTATAATAACACAACTAAATGAGATGCAAGAGAAAACAAAACAAAACAAAACAAAACAAAAAACAAATAAAAAAACCCTCCAGGATATTAGAAAATTACTCCATGACATGAAGGAGAAATTCCATAAAAGGCTAGATACCATAAAGAGAATCAAATAGAACTTCTGAAGATAAAGAAAAGAGTACAAGAAATAAATATCTCCTTTAAAAGCACCAAAAGAAAAAAGAATCTCTGATCTGGCACAAACTTTTACTTAATCCAAACCATGAAAAACATAGGAAAAAATGAGAATAATATATGAGAAATACTAGGCACCATTAAATGACCAAATACCTGAGTAATGGGAATTCTAGAAGGTGATGAATCTGGTAAAGGCATAGAAAACTCCTTTCATGGAATACTAACTGAAAACTAGAGAAACATAAAGAAATACAAATAAAAGAATCACAAAAAAAAAAACACCAAATAGAATCAACATAAGAAGATTCTCTTCATGAAACAACATAGATTCAAAAAAATCAAAGACAAAATTCTAAAAATAGTGAAAGAAGGGTCAAGTTACATAGACTATTTTATCAGGCCAACATTATATCTCTCAATTTAAACAATGCAGGCAAAAAAATTATTGGAATACACGTTAAAAAATTGGGATACAGGTTAAGAACTCTAAAAGAAAAATAATTTCAACCAAGAATACTATTAACTATTAACTTTTAAATGAGAGGGAGAAATAAAATCATTCTTACAGAAACAAAACCTGGAAAAATTTACAAGAGCTAAGTGACATATGTGAATGAATGTATGAAAGAAATTGAAATAAAAAAATCTAAAAGAAATTCTGTTATTACTTAAGAAAATGCTTTTAATCATACTAGTAATCTTTTGGAAATTAAAAAAGAAATACAAAAGCTAGACCAGCTACTGAAGAAGTACTGAATGGAGTACTATATCAGGAAAACTACAACGAGACAAATAGAAATAGGAGAACACAAAACAACCAAGAAAAATGGTTAACAAAATGACAGACA
>NW_006205326.1:0-5710 GCF_000334495.1 Tupaia belangeri chinensis | reverse complement strand
TGGACATCAGAAATTAACCCTTCCATGATTTATTTGCGGTGAAGTGAATAATCCAGGCCTGTGGAGCCTGCAGCGGTGGCTACGGTGAATCCCAAGGTGGCAAAGATAGGGATAAGTTGGACAGCTCGTTTGGGTCTCCCTGCAATAAAATCAAGGGATGGGATGGGGATCGATTCATTTCCATTAATAACCTCAATTTCTGGGAAAAGGGTAGCAAGAGATCAAGAACTGGTCCAAGAAGGGGGAAGAGCGATATAAGCCATATTATTGCCACAAACGAAAACGGTATTATTCATGGGTCAGGAGAGGGAGTGGTTCTCAAAATGAGTGGTGCAGTTGGAGAAGGACACGAAATCGAGGGAAATGGAAGTAATGTTGGTTGAATTAGAGGTTATACAGGAAGTATTGACGAGGAAGAGAGGCTGAACTAAAAAGGGTGGGGAAATGGAGCAACTGGAAGAGGGGGAATGGAGAGATAGATTTGAGAGGAGTGCATAGGAGATAGGGTTTGATGAGGGAGGCAGAGCCAGTAGCTTTGTGCGAGGGTGGAATCAGATGTGTTTAAGAGAGCAAAAGTGAGATTTAGAAGGTCATAGGTTCTGGAATCGAGTGGCTGTTTTTTTGGCCTAGGGAGAACGAGTGGGTGGTAGGAAACTTGTGGATAAAGAGATTCTAAAGGTTTTTGTGTTTTATGTTGTCTAAGGAGATCTTGGGGCCTGCCACCATCAGAGATGTGAACAGGGGCTTGAACGTGCCAGCAAAGTTGTTTTCCTTGGTTGTCTTGAGTGCAGGGTAGCTGATGGCTCATATGGTTAAAAGATCCTGAAAAGGTTCTAATTTGTGTAGCTGTGAGATAAGTCCTGTTGCCGGCAATGCATGTGGTGGCACGATTATAGCAAGATTGGTGAAGTGAGTTTAGGAAAGATGTACAGGGGAATTGGGGAGGAATAGAGGAGGAGGAGATGGTTGGTGGCTTGATAAAATAGTACGTTTTAGAAGTGTCATCAAGGTATGAGGTGTGTCCCCTGGCACAGGAATGAGTCGTAATCAGTGAAAAGGAGGGGGAGGAAACATATCCACCGGAGCAGCAACATGGTGAGAGTTGTTGGCGGAACTTGGCGAGTGATGCAGGGTCTCCGAAACCTCCAAAGGTCACTCCGAGGAAAGAGAGGAGGAGAAGTTTAGGAAGTATCTAGTCGTCATCTTTAGGCAATTCTTGGTGGTCGAGGAGTCCTGTAGAGGAAGGAAGAAAATTCTCAGGGGACTTAAGCTCCCTGGATGGAGAGTCACCCTGTATTACTAGCCTTTCTGGAAGCCATCGTGTGGCTTCCAGTTTTGGGGAATAAATGCAAACAGATCCTCTTCCCCATATAAGAACGGGCTCTGGACCATTCCATGTGTTGTCTAAAAGATCCTTCCACAAGACTGTGACAAAATTTGTTTTAGTAGTTGAATGCCAGAAGCTTTCAGCTGCTGAGTGGCCATCTTTATCAAGTGTTAGAAAGTTGAGTATGGAGAGTGCATGTGCTAGAAGTTTTTTTTGGTGAGTCTTTGGTTTGTAAAATCTCCCCCTTTTTTAATTTTTGGAGAGTGTTTTTTAGGGAGAGATGAGCATGCTCTATGATACCTAGTCCTTGGGGATTATATGAAGTCCCCGTGACATGTTTAATGTGGAGTAGTTTGCAAAAGGAGACAAAATTGTGTGCCTCTCCAGTTTGTGCTGTGGCAAAAATGAAACCGCTAAAGGTGTCAACAGTGACATGTACATATTTTAGAGAACCAAATTTAGCAACATGAGTGACATCCATTTGCCATAGAGCATTAGGCATAAGACCTCTAGGGTTGACACCCAAATGTGGTACAGGCAAAGAGTAACACAAGCTGGACATTGTTTTACAATTTGTCGGGCCTGTTCCCGAGTAATTTTAAACATGAGACGAAAGGTGAGAGAATTTAAATGATGCAATTGATGAGCAGCAAAGGCATCTGAAAGGTTTGTGTCAGTTTGAGTATGAACCCAAAAGGAGTGTTTTGTGGCCAAATCAGTGAGGCAATTACCTTCAGTTAAAGGGCCAGGCAAGTCTGTATGTGCACGCAAATGGCCAATATAAAAAGGTAGCTCTTGGTTTCTAATGAGACTGTAATTGTAGGAAAAACTGTGTGGCCTGAGAGATTGGTTTAATCTGTGCCACAGTTTCCAGAAGTGGTACGGACATAGCAGTATAAGCACTATCTGTATATAAGTTTAAAGGCATATCAGGAAAAGCAGAAAAGACTGCAATAACTGCTTGCAGCTCAACTATTTTAGCTGATGTAGAGGACGTGGTGAATGTAACTGTTTGATTAGAAAAGGAATAAGAAGCAATTCCATTGGAGGAACCTTCAGTAAAAACTGTCAGGCCATGTGGAATAGGAAGGAACGAAGTGTGGACAGGGAAAACAAAATCATGGGTATAGAGGAAGTGTAAGAATTTGTTTGGAGGAAGGTGGTTATCAACAGTTCCCAGGAAAGAAGCACATGCTATAGGCCAAAAATCTTTTTGTTGAAATAACCAGTCTACCTGACGTTTCGTATACGGCTGAATGATGGTATCAGGGTCTTTGCCAAAATATGTGACACTCAATTTCCATGCCAGGGTGATAATATCAGCTACAGCTTGGTGATATGGATATATGACCTTGGCTGGTGAAGATGGAAAGTGAACCCACATGATAGGTGCCTACTGCCAGAAAATGGCTGTAGGTGTGATCAAAGTATGGGAAATGACAAGGGATAATGGCTGTTTGTAGTCTATGGATGTAATGAATTGTGATGCAACGGCACATTCAATTATGGCGAGTGCCTGACAGCCCTCAGTTGTAAATGTCCTATGTGAACTGGGATGGGGATTCCCCTGTAGGACATCACATAATGGTTTAAGTTGTCCTGTGGTTAGTTTAAGATACAGGCGGATCCAGTTAATGTGGCCCAATAATTTTTGGAAATCATTTAGAGTTTTTAGATGATCAAGTCTGAATTGAGGTTTTGGGGTTAGAATTTTTTGACCAGAGAGTTGAAATCCTAAGTAGGTATATGGGTCTTTTAGCTGGATCTTTTCCGGGGCAATTTTTAATCCACAGGCAGATAGTTGTTCTTTAAGGTCCTGGAAACACTGTAAAACCAATTGGCCATTCTCACCGCCGATTAATATATCATCCATGTAATGAACAATATACATATCGGTTCATTTTGGTCTGACCGGATATATAGAGGCTGAAACATATTTTTGGCAAAGCATAGGGCTATTGGCCATGTCCTGAGGCAGGACCCACCACTCATAAGGTTTCATTGGTTCTTTGAAGTTAGTTGATGGAATAAAAGGCAAATCTTTTCCGATCCAAAGGATGTAGGGGAATAGTAAAAAAACAATCTTGAAAGTCAATAACTACTTTAAAGAAATTAAGGGACATGGCTACTGGAGATGGTAGCCCAGGTTGAATTGCCCCTGTTGGAACCAAGGTTTTGTTGATTGCTCTTAAGTCTTGGAGCAGGCACCATTTTCCTGATTTTTTTTTTGATAACAAAAATGGGAGTATTCCATGGCAAGGTACTCTCCATGATATGTCCTGCCTCAAATTTTTCCTGTACTAACAATTGAGCAGCCTGCAACTTTTCAAAAGGCAAAGGCCATTGATCAACCCACACCAGAGTATTATCTTTCCAAGTGATCCGATCCGCGTGGGGCACAGGAATGTCAATGGCCGCTAGGGAAAATTTCCCAGTCCAGCTCTATCCAGTTTAGGTTCAGGCAGTAGGGGTTGAACAATGCCTGACTCATTTTTTCCCAAGCCTTTTCCTGGTGTATAACCCTGGGCCAGCATTTGTGCAGTGACTGTGTCATTTGGACTGAACATCAAAAGACTCATTTGTGACAAGTCTCGTCCCCACAAGTTAATAGGAAGGCCTTGTATTACAAAAGGTTGAATGTGTCCCTGATTGCCTTCTTTATCTGTCCATTGTAGCATTTTCGAACTTCTCTCAGGATTTTGACTTTGTCTGATACCTTTTAAGTTAGTCAGTGTTGGGACCAAAGGCCAGGACTGGGGCCAATTGTCTTTTTTAATAATAGTAACATTCGCGCCAGTGTCTATTAGTCCAGAATATTGTTTTCCATCCAAACACAAGGTAAGCATTGGTTTAGTTGGAGAAATTTGTTGTACCCAATAGGCATCTGAAAAACCAAAGTCTTTGTTGTCCCGCAAGGAGGCTTGGATATTGTTTTGAGTTGGGAACAATGGAAGGAGCAGGAGTTGAGCTATGCGTTTGTTGGCAGGGATGGTTGTAACTGAAATTGGAGAAGAGGCCATACTCTTAATCTCCCCTTTAAAATCATTGTCTATTACACCAGGAAAGACCTGAAGTCCGTCCATGGTGGCACTACTGCGCCCTAGGGGTATAGCGAAGGTTTTGGGTGGCAGAGGGCCAAAGACCCCAGTAGATAGCACTTGAATACCCATTTCTGGTGTTAGTACCGTGTGGGCAGTGGAACAGAGGTCCAGTCCTGCACTTCCTGGTGTTCCTCTGGAGAAGTCTGAAATGGATTGTTGTTGTTGCTGGGTGGAACATACTCTAGAGCCCCAAAAGCTTGTTTGGGTTGGGGGGCCTGGGGCGGGCCCCTATTCCCATTTCCCAAATTAGATGGAAGGGGCTAACCATGGATGTTCATTTTTGATCAGCATTCTTGGGGGAGGTGGCATCCTTTAAGGCATCTAGAGCATAAGGGGAGTTTTTGCTTTGGCCTTGTGTCAAGAGACCTTCTAACCCGACATTGTTTGGCCGCATGTCCGGGTCGTCCACAGTTGAAGCAATTGTTGTGAGAGAGAAACTGCTGGATGGGGGCTCCTTGAAGGGCAGTGGCCATGGCTAGTCCCTGATTGTAAGATTTAGAGTCTACATCCGAACAAAGACGTATATACCCAGACAAATCGGTTTTCTTTCTATGTGGCCTAATTGCTGCCTGGCAGGCGGCATTTGTGTTTTCAAACACTAATTGTTTAATAATTTGTTTTAATAATGTGTTTTCTTGGGAATTACCAAAAATTCTTTCTGTGGTCGTAATCAGTTGGTTAGCAAATTCTGAGAAAGTCTCTCTGGGGCCTTGTCTGATGCTAGTAAGGGAAGTATCAAGGTCGCCTTTTGTAGGGAGCCTTTTCCAAGCTTTTAAGCCAGTGTATGGATTTGAGCAAATAAACCAGGGTCGTATTGTAGCTGGTTTTCATGGATTGAATTGCCGTCTCCAAATAGCATATCTAAGGTCCACTTGTTAAGCACCTGAGCGTTACAGCGGGCCACATCCTTGCAAGCCTCTGTGTATTCTGATTTCCAAAGTAAATAATCTCCTCCAGAGAGCACAGCTCTCATCAAGGTTTGCCAATCTGATGGTGTAAGCCATCCTTCAGTAATGGTCTCCAATAAGGTAAGTGTATAAGGGGTAAATGCGCCATATTGGGTAATAGCTGTTTTAAGTTCTTTTATAAGTATGAAATCGAAACCATTATGTCTCCTCCAAACATTGTCTTGTTGGTCGGTAACTTCCATAACCGTAAAAGTCTCATAAGTTACTTTCTGTTTATGGTGGGCTGTTTTTAGGGTTATATTTGTGGGAGTTTTTAATTGTTCCAATTGTAGAGTTAACTGACGGTGTTCTTTTTCCAATTGGACTTGTTCTTT
>NW_006205325.1:0-1078 GCF_000334495.1 Tupaia belangeri chinensis | reverse complement strand
AGACTGAAAATGAAGGGTTGGAAAAAGGTTTACTATGCAATAGGAAACCAAAAAAAAAGCTGGAATAGTGATACTAATTTCTGACAATATAGCCTTTAAAACAAAAACTGTTCAAAGAAACAAAGAAGGGCACTATATTGTAGTCAAAGGATCAATAGATCAAGAAGATATAACACTCAAAAATATCTATGCGCCCAACACAGGAGCCCCCAAATAAGTGAAGGAAAGACTGTCAGATCTAAAAGGGGAGATAGACTGCAATACACTAATTGTTGGAGACCTTAACACTGCACTATCACCTTGGGACAGATCAGCTAGACAAAAAACAGATAAAGAGATAAAGGATCTGAATGATACCATAAATGAAATGGACTTAACAGACATCTGTAGAACTTTCCATCCAAATTCTACGAGGTACACTTTTTTCTCACCCCCACATGGAACCTTTTCGAAAATTGACCACATCATAGGTCACAAAGCAAGCCTCTACAGATTCAAAGGCATAGAAACTATTCCCAGCATCTTCTCCGACCATGATGGAATTAAACTTGAGTTTAATTTCAAGAGAAATCCTCAAAAATACTCATATACATGGAAACTAAATAACCTACTACTGAATGACTCCACAATTACTGATGAAATAAAGTCTGAACTCAAAAGATTCATGGATGCTAATGATAATCAGGACACTAGTTTCCATAATCTTTGGGTCACTGCAAAAGCAGTCATAAGAAGAAAAGTTTATAGCAATTAGTGCTCATAAGAGGAAGATGGAAAGAAGGCAAATGGATCACTTAACATCATGCCTCAGAGAGGTGGAGAAGCAACAGCAAAATGATCCAAAAAACTCCAGGAGAAAGGAAATAATAAAGATCCAAGTAGAAATCAATGAAATAGAAAATAAGCGAACTATACAGAAAATAAATGAAAGTAAAAGCTGGTTCTTAGAAAAGATAAACAAAATTGATACACCACTAGTGAGACTTATTAAGAAGAGAGAAAGGAACCAGGTGAATCAAATCTGCAATGAAGCAGGAAATATAACAACAGACAAAGCAGAAATACAGAACATAATTAG
>NW_006205324.1:49220-51480 GCF_000334495.1 Tupaia belangeri chinensis | reverse complement strand
CTGGACCTGGTGGCTTACTTTCCTACTTCTCTTTTTCACTCTGTGCCTCTCTGGTCATATAAAAATGAATAAATGAATGAATGAAGTTAAATAAATACTTTTTTAAAAATATCACTGCTATTATGTATACTGATCCCTGCCATTTTGTTAGCCATCTTCTCGATTGTTTCTTGTTCTCTATTTCTGTTTGTCTCTCTTTATTTTTCTTAATGTAGTAATCCTTTCAAGATGTTTTGAAGATCTGGTCTAGTGTTGAATTCTTTCAGTTTTTATTTAAGAATACTTCCATTTTTTCTTCACATCTGAAGGATATTCTTGCTGGACATAACATTCTTGGTCGAAATTGTTTTGCTTTTAAAGTTTTGCATACATCTTCCCATTCTTTCCTTGTCTGTGTTACTTTGTTGAGAGGTCTTGTTAGCCTAAAAGGAAAACATTTCTAAGTGAGCTGATATTTCTCTTTTGCCGTTTTTATACTCTTTTTGCCATCTTTTATTTTGAGCAATCTGGCTATGATGTGCCATGGACAGGATCTTCTTAGGTTGATTCTATTTGACTCCTTTTTATACCTTGGGTTTGTATGTCTGAATGTTTCTGTAGGCTTGGAAAATTTTCTGCAAGTAATTTATAGTATAGATCTTCTATGTCACTATCAACTTCTGGGATATCTATTATTTGGATATTTATGTGTTTAATGGTATCTAGTATAGTCCTCAAGCATGCTGCCCTCTTTTCTATTTTATTCTTGTTATTTTCGTTCCTTTTGTTTGTTTTATCTAAATCAGACATTTTGTCTTCCATGTCAGATATCCTTTCTTCTGCATAGCCTAATCAGTTATTAATGCTTTCAAGGGAGGTTTTGTTTTCCGTATTAGAGTCTTCATCTCTAGAAGTGCTGTTTGATATCTTTTATGGTGTCTATATCCTCCTTCAAGTCATGGAAGGGCTTTCCCATCTCTTTAAGTTGGTTGTCTGTTCAATTGTTATACCATGAATGTTCTGAATTCTTTTTCTGACATTTCTATGAATTCTTTTGTGCTGTCTATGGTTAAGGGAAGATTGTTCCATTTTCTTGAGTGAGAGATACTTCTTTTTCTCATTTCTCTTGTGCTTCTGTGCTCTTTTCAGTCATCTGATAAATTATACATTTCTTTCTCATTTTATAGAGTTGATTCCAGTCCCTGAGGATCAGAAGCACCTGGGGTAGAGCTTGAGAGATTCAGCTAGAAGATTAAATATAAGTACACATCCTCTATTTCAGCAAAGTATAAAAGCTCAGTATAGACCTGGGCAAGGAGAGTGAAGAGAGTACTGAGATGAGTTCCCTTTGTGTTTTGACCATCTCTCTCATTGCTGCTGTTTCCTGTAGAGAAGACATGGGGCTCAATACAGAATGTCACATGAGGAAGAGACAATCCATGATACACATGGGTGGTGAGAGTGCAACAAGAGGTCAGAGATGAGGTCCCTTTTCAATCAGATCATCTCTCTTGCTACTCCTGGTTCCTCTATTTCTAATATTTTAAAGAGATTTTTCAGTAAGGGGTGCATGCACTCATGAGAGAGAGAGAAAGAGAGAGAGAGAGAGAATTAGAGTTAGAATGGACCACCTTGGGGGATGGCCAAACTACAATCCCTTTTCCTCCATTGCCTCTCAGTATTTTGGACACACACACTCATGCAACCAGTGTGAGTTTCAAACCACTGGTTCTGGGACTCAAATCATGGTTGACCACATATAAATCCAGTCCCTTAAACAATACGTCACTTGCTCACCCATATTCCACATATTTCTGATCTAATCTTTATTTCTGTTGTGGTATTTTGTTGTTGTTTTTCCAGTTCCCTGAGGTGTGATATTAGGTTGTCATTCGTCACCATTGTTACTATTTTTTTTTCTGGGCACTAATTGCTATGAACTTCCTTCTTATGACTGCTTTTACAGTGTCTCACAGGTGATGATAACTTATGTTCATGTTATCATTCGTTTGAATGAATCTTTAGATTTCAGTATTAATTTCTTCAGTGGTTGTGTAGTCATTTAGAAATAAGTTATTTAGGGAACCAGCAGTTAGCGTAATGGCTATGTTGCTGGACTCCCATGTAGTCAACTGCCATTCGCGTCCTGGACCCGGTGGCTCAAAACTCACACTGGGCACGTGTGCGTGTGTGCCCAAGATCCCAAGAAGAGAATGGAGGAGAAGGGATTGTGGCATGACCATCCCCCCTGGGGGGTGATTTCTCGCTTTCTGTCTCTATG
>NW_006205324.1:47482-48878 GCF_000334495.1 Tupaia belangeri chinensis | reverse complement strand
GTCTATTCAATTTATGTTATCATTTAGATCCTGTATCTCTTTGCTTATTTTTTGTCTAGGTGATCTTGCCAAAGAAAACAGAACCCCAATGAATATTGTGTCAAAGCCTCTCTCTTGTTTGATTAAACAGTTTATCCATCACGTATTCGGTGTGCCAGTGTTGGATGCATAGTTTTTTTTTTTTTCATAAGTGTTACATCTTTGTGATGAGTTAGCTCGTTTAGTACTATATAATGTTCTTCTTTGTCTACTTACAGTGTCTGTCTTAAAGTCTATTTTGCCTGATATCACTATTGTGATGCCAGCCTTTTTCTAAAATTTCCATTTGCTTGGAATATCTTTTTCCAGCTTCTCACTTTCAGTCAGTGTTTGTCTTTATCTATGTGTTGCATTTCTTGTAGGCAGAATTCAGATGGCTTCTGTTTTTAAAATCCATTCAGTCAGCCTGTGTCTTTTAATGTGAGAATTTAATCCATCAACATCCTATTTTATTACTGATATTCATGGACCTTTGCCTGTGATTTTGATAGCCATATTCTTGGTTGTTTTGTCCTCTTAGTTCTATTTTTCTCTCTTTGTTTTTTCTAATATAGTATTGCTTTCGGTACTTCTTGAAGAGCTAATCTAATGTTGGTGAATTATTTCCGTTTTTCTTTTTCTTTTTTATTTTTTCAGTGAATGATATTATTTGTGCTTCCTACATGAAGAGAAGTCTTTCTGGGTACAGTATACTTGGTTGAAATTTTCTTTTAGAGTTTTGAATATATCTTCTCATTCTTTCCTTGCTTGCATTGTTTCAGTTGAGGTCTGATAGCCTAAGGGGATAACCTTTGTAAGTAACTTGATATTTCTCTCTTGCCATGTTTAGAATCTCTTCTTTGTCTTTCATTTTTACAAATCTGCCTATGATGTGCCATGGAGACAATCTTCTGAGGTTGATTATAGTTAGAGTCCTTTGTATTTTGTGGGTCTGTATTGCTGAATCTTATTCTAAGTTTTCTTCACGCAATTCATAAAATAGATTTTCTGGATCTTTATAAGATTCTTCCTTTCAGAATACCAATAATATGTATGTTTGGCATTTATCATATCTAGTATTTCTGTATGTGATCATTTTTTTAAAAAAACGTTTCATTCTTCTTGGTGGTTTTGTGTATGTCAGAGATCATAGGTCCTATCTTCAGTATGGTCTAATCTGCTATTAATACTTTTGAAGGAGTTTTTGATTTCTTGTATTACAGACTTCGTCTCTAGAAGGTCTGTTTGAATTTTTTTTTTTTATGAAGTCTGTTTATGGAGTTCCTCCTTCAAGTCATGAAATGATTATCTCTTGCCCAGTAATAGTTTTATTTCTATTTTTTCCCTCTCACATCTCAATGAATTTAGTTAAAATAAA
>NW_006205324.1:43962-46986 GCF_000334495.1 Tupaia belangeri chinensis | reverse complement strand
TTAGCTCCACCCAACCCTTTACACTGCAGTTGCAGGAATGGAAAGGTGGTCAAGCATCCTAACTAGGATATGGTGTTGGGTGAAAAGCTGCTTGCTTTCACTCTGTTCCCTATCTAGGTCAGCATCTTGGGTGAGGAGTTACTTACTTTTGCTCTGCTTCTAGATGGGACGGTAAACTGGAATCACCATAAGAAAGACATCACACCTTCTAGAGGCGCATGAGGAACCATGGCTGTACCTTGGAAGAGCAAATCACAGAGGACCCACTAAACACAGAATGCCCCCATAAGCACATAGCCCTGTGCTGACCCAGCTGCTCAGTCCCAGACACCTGGAATCCCTTATGCTGTGGCCTGGCTCCACGAGCTGTATATCCAGTCCATCAGGTATTCTAGAATGTCTACATTCTTTTCTGTTCAACTACCACCATTTCAATGTAAGCCACCATGATCTCTTCACAGAAGTATTGTCCCCTGTGAGTCCTTCTTACTGGCCATGTGCTTCACAGTTTATTTCTCCCATCCACATCTCCACACAACCAGAGTGGGTGCTTCCACATAGTTACTGAAAACCTAGTAAGTAGGTAGCAGAAGAGATTAAGTGAAAAAGCATAGGTCTTTTGCTCCCACGTGGCACAGTAAGGGAAACACACATTAGGTATTTGGACATACATCCTGACAGTCAGAGATGCTGACCTGAATAAAGAAACTACATTTGTACAGGAGCAGTGGACACAGCAAGGTTATCTACATGAGTCAGGGAAGGCTTCCTAAAGATATGAACCCTCAGTGGAGAAGTGAAGAGTAAATGGGGAATAACAAAGCAGAGGCACAGCTGGAGCAAAGGGCCTAGGGTAGGAGGAGTAAGCCCTCGTGAGGAGCTGGAGAGAATTTATCAGGTTGTTGGGGACAAAAAGTAACAAGGGAACCAGCACGGAAGGATCTGAAAAATATCCAATCATGGTAAACAGGTTGGAGTTGCAATAGAGTCATGTCAGAGAGAAGACATTGTCTGCACCTTGTAAAGATAAGTAGAGTTTTGAAGGGAAACACGGTTGAAGGAAGCTCAATGGGATGTGGGGAGGTCATCCTTTTTGGAGGCCCTTCCAGGTCTGACAGGTGCTTAGATGGAGAGGGTAGCAATGGAGATTTTGGTCTTGGTACAAAAATCATGATCTGACTGGTTGTCACCTTGGGGACAGAAAGAAAAAGAGAGAGAATGCAATTTTTCCAAATCTTCACTTGAACAATGAGGGGTTAATAGATGTGCTAGTCTTGGAAAATGGAGACTTCAGAGTTTCTTTGAAGTTTGGGGAGTGATATCAGTTTGGATAATGGTAGCTCCCAGAAGACTCTTACATGCCCAAATGTGATTCTGAATAGATCACTAATTTCTTGAATCTAAGCCCATAGGAGATGTTGAAGAAGCTGATGCCAATGTGGAAGACTGTATATTGCCTTATTGGATATCACAGACTGGGCAACTAAATAAGAACATAAATTTATTACCAATTGTCTGAGACTGAAAGTAAAATATTGTGGCCTTCTAGTGAAGGCCACATCTTCCGAATGAGAGGAGCACTGTGTCCTCACATACCAGAAGGTGGTAGGGAAGAAAATGTTCCCCCTCCATCAAGCCCTTTACTTATAACAGCAAAATTAAATCATGAGGGTAGACTCCTCAAGACCTGAATATCTCCCAAGAGGCCCCTTCTCCCAACACTTTGTAGTGGGGATTAAGTTTCCACCCCATGACGTTTGTGGTACACTTTCAGAGTATAAATGGTATGAAAATGGTAAACTACTAAGAGGCATGGTTGTTCTAAGTCTCCTAACCCTGATTGGTCAGTATCAGTCTCAATGATCTGGCTGTGAATTTGCCCCTTACAGCACAGGACCATCAATCTTCTCTCCAGCTTTGTGAAATATAAGAGACTATTCACAGAACTAAATAGAGAAGCACAACGACTCCTCTGGCTTGGCCTGGGAAAGTCTCCAGCACTGAAATCCTCTCAGAATGAGGGATTTCCCACTAGGGGTCTACAGGGCTGTGTAGAACCATCTCCCAGCACAACCTTTACTGTGGAATATGGTCCTTCTGCATCTAACAAGGCTGTGTGGAACATAACCACAATATCAAGTAATGGTCACTGTGGCTGAAATTCTGGGAAAAGATTTGGATGGATTTCTTGCCCAGGTTCAATGATCTAATTAATTATCTACTTAGTTCCAAACCACTAAGATTCTCAATCGCCATTCCAAAATTTTTTCTCGCCTTGTAAACACATTGAATGACCTTGCATAGGTTTTCCACTCATTGATTATTAACTCACTGAGTTATTGAAGAACAAGAAAGGTACCTTAAGAAAAGGTAATTGTTGAAAAACTTAGAATGGCTGACCAGCACTATAGGATGGTGGGTAAAGTGCTATCCATTGGAATGTGGAATCCATATGGCCAACTTCACTTTGAATCCTGGTCCCAAAGGCTCCAAAGCCATGCCAGGTGTGTGTGTTTGTGAGACCAAATTCCAAAAGGGTGGGAAAATGGAGAAGTTTTTGTGGTGTGTACACATCTCATTTGAGGTTGCTCTCTCTTTCTCTCTCTCTCTCTCTCTCTCTGACAAGTTCATGCATCCTTGGGCAATTGAAATGAAAATGGTAGTGATAAACTGATGTGAAACTGTGACATGTGGTAACATGCTGGGAGGCAAGTCCCCTGACAGGAAGAAGAAAGTACAGTGGACTTCAGCCACCAGCCTCTGTTCAGAGGTTCACAATTTTACAATCGTGAAATTCACAGGCCTATACCATTCAAAAGCAATGAAAACTCAGATGTCTCGCATATTAGACTTCAAACTTCCCATTTTGCCAAATAATAAAACAATTTTAAATCTATGTTTATTACTACTATCACTTTATAAAAGAACATTTTTAACAGGAAAAAAAACTTAGAAAGTAACCTTCACATAAAAAAGACACTGAATTAAATTAATTAGAGGTGGAACATTACTATTAGGTTGTCG
>NW_006205324.1:42243-43137 GCF_000334495.1 Tupaia belangeri chinensis | reverse complement strand
TTTTTTGTGTGTGCTGAAAACACTTAAGATCTACCTTCTCAGTGAATTTCTTGTATAGAGTACAGTATTATAAACCACAGCCACCATGCTGGGCAAGTTCTGGAGATCCCCTTCCATGGGACTTACTAGGTGTGAGTTGGGACTGTGATGACTCTACTCATAATAGCAGCATTAGATGCACATGATTTAAAGTATCACAAGGCTTCTAATAAATAGAACAGTCCCTTAGCTTTACCTATTCCACCTTGGTTGATTTTCATGAGGTCATGATCAGCAATGATTTTAATGACTTCAGTGGGACATTTCTCTCTAGATTAATTAGTGAAATACTTACAGGGCCAAGTATTAATCTGCCCATTGATCACATAAGCTATGTTGGCAAAGAGAATAAATTGACCACCTCCTAATCCCCAGAACTTGTGAACATGTCACCACACATGGTAGAAAAGACTTTGCAAGGGTGATTCAAATATGGTTCTTGGGATGGGGAGATTGTCTTGGCCTATCCAGGCTGATTCAGTAAAACCTAAGCACCTATTATTAGAGGAAATTAGACCTAAGCACATGTTATTAGAGGCACGTGGATGAGGGCCCTAACTCTAGATCAAATGAATTTTCGACTTTACTCACTCTGCGGCAACCTTCCTTTCCAGGTAGACACCCTGTGCGTTCCTTCATCTGGTATTCACCTATGTCCTGCATAATATCCTTTACAATTAACCAGTAATCAAAAGTGTTTCCTTAAGTTCTGCGTGCCACTGTAGTAAATTAATCAGATCCAACCCCTGGGTTAGGATATGGGAACCCCAATTTATAGCTAATAAGTCAGAAACACACATAAAGACCACCTGAGGCATATGCCTGACATATGAACATTGGGAGACAGTCTTTTAT
>NW_006205324.1:41025-42106 GCF_000334495.1 Tupaia belangeri chinensis | reverse complement strand
AGCATGCATGTTTAAATAACCTGGGCTCAGATTTGAACTGCATGGTCAGCCAGGTGTGATCTGGCTACCTTAGGCACCAGGTCACTGAGCGAGAGGGCAAGGGGGCAGTGGCAGTGTTGAGAACTGAGCTCTCAACCTGTGAAATCACACACAATATCCAATAGTCAGTATCAGAGCTGATATGAATCAGAGGACAGTCATTGTGTTTTGGTGCAGAAGAGATTGCTTGCTTGTATATGCATGGGGTTGGGGGCACCTGCTTGGTCCTGGAAGTTTTCTGTGGATTGTTGAGACAATAGGAGAAATGGAGTTGGGTTTTTCCTCAGTACTCTCACATTGTTGCAGATACGGTGGGAGATTGCTTCCAAAGGGCAGGAAATATCTTGAGGTTGATGGAACTATGCCTGGGTTATATAAGCACACATTTTGCATCTGTCAAAATTTGTTGAATAGTATGTACAATTGGCATCTGTTTATTTCAGTGTGGTAATAATATCTTGATTATAAAGAAAAATAGATAAATAGGTTGATGGTGGTGGAGAATGCTACCAGACTAATTTAAATCTAAAACCTGGCACAGCCTCTGTGGCACAGCAGAGAGCAATCATTTGGGTCCTGGAGCAGTCCAAACCAGTAGGGCCCCAGGATCTGTTTTGAGCTTTTGACCTCTACCTCTTAGGTCAGGTCAGCACGTTGGCAAGGCCGCTGCTGTCTACCCCCGTCCCGACCTAGGAATAAAACTTAGGTCAAATTAGCATGTCAGCAAGGCTCTTGCTATTTGCTCCAGAAACTATGGTAGCCTTGCTGGGAAGCGATGCCCCTCTGACTCCCTGATATACTACTATAAAAAATTACATAGCTCTCTTGAGTATGTGATGAGATTTTCCCAAGTCCCCTGACCACTCCCCTTGGCACTGATCACCTACTGTTAATTACAACGCTTTATCTCTGTGTTCACAATAGAGGGTGTGCTGAAGTTCTATCTAGGCAGAAATAATCTTGACCTTTGAAAGGCCCTTTAAAATACATTTAACATATAAAGTTAAAGATAATCTTTTCTTTACATAAAATAGGATTAGGC
>NW_006205324.1:38502-39341 GCF_000334495.1 Tupaia belangeri chinensis | reverse complement strand
GAATGCCCTCATGACATCTCCAGATCAAGACTGGTTAGACCAGGAGCTCCAACAGGTGGAACAGCTTGAATGGAAGGTAGGCAGTGGAGAGCAGGGAGCAAGATAAAAGTGACCATGGCAAGTCACACAGAGACACCAGAAGAAGCATGATACACAGTGCAGGACCCCTTACCCACACGTAACCACCTCTCCACAGTTATGTTTCTCATCAGTACTAAGAAATCCCAGAAGGGTGATTGAAATGTGGGTACCAAAATTCTGATCTGTGGGTGTGGCGAACACTGCATACGGAAGCCATCTTGAGCTATCAACCATCTTGGAAACCATTAGGCTTCACTTCCTCACTGAGCAAATCGTTTCTCAGCAATCATGTGACCAACCATTCTCCCCGGAAGTGGTTGGGTTTCTAGGCAATGGGAGAGATCCACCCACATTAATGATTGGTTCATGCTGTTCTATCTCATTTGCATTTCAGGCAGCCAATTGGTGCCCACCAGCTGTATATAACTTGCCATTTCTCCTCAATAGACGGAAGTAGATGGAAGAAGCTGACTTGATCAGCACCTCGTAGTGTGTGTGCGCGTGTGTTTGTCCCATCTCTCACTCCCTCCCCCAAGGAACCTGTTCTACTGTCCCATGGGCCGGGACACGTAGCTCCTGAACAGGGACTTGGGTATGGGGGATTCAGTGAAGAGCTCCCGAGGAAGGCTCCAGTGCAGAGCAACCCAGAAAAGCCACGTCAGAAAACAGATGGGGACGGCAGAGAATCATCCCAAGCACCGAAATAAAGAGAAAGGCCACGGCAGAAAACAGACAGGACGGCATAGAATCGTCCAGAA
>NW_006205324.1:30985-33084 GCF_000334495.1 Tupaia belangeri chinensis | reverse complement strand
AGCAGCCAAATAAACACCTTTTTAGGCTTTTTGAAGACTAAAAGAAGCCCCAAACGTTTTGACTAAACCCAAAAAGGTGTGACTTTCTGGATTTGAAAGGCACAGGGTAGGCCAGCAGGTGGGGCGGCTGGGATGGCCCTGGATCCCACTTGGCCAACTCCGTGGTTAAGTGGCAGTCTTGCTTGAAAACCACGCTGGGAGCCTGTGTCCCTGGGACATTTCCAGAGGGGAATGAAGAGGGCATTGCTGCATGACCATACCCGCCCTCCACCCCCAAGAAGCTGATTTCTCACTTTCTCTGCTTTTCTCCAGAGAGCATACCCATCCACCCTGTGCATTAAGAAAGGCACATGTCTGGGAGCGGGATGTCGGCACTGGGTGCAAGGAGACAGGACACAGGACTGGCATGCTGCTAGCACTAAGGAGCAGTTCTCCGCCTGGAGCGTGCTTCAGAGCCCCCTCCACTCTCCCAGAATGGCCCTGCAGGTCCCATGAGCGCCCTCCCAATCCGCGTTGTGATCATCCCTCATCCCCACACCCCCAAGCCCCAAACCCGGGTTTCAAAAAGGCCGCCGCCGACCACCGCCGTCTGAAGACATCCCGGTCCCACACGCCCCCCTGACTGGGCGCTCACCTGCCCGTAAGACCCGCTGGGCCCAATTGTTCACCTTCGCCACACTCATGGCCTCCAGCGGCACCAGAACCTGCAGCCGCCTAAGAAGAACGCTGCCTCTCCCGCTCCGTGCCAGTAAGAAGTGGCCTCGGTACCGCTCGCGCTCTGCCCACGCTGATTGGACGAGCTCGAGGGGGCGGAGCCCAGGCCCAACTGCAGGGGGCGGGGCCTGGGTGGCGCGTTTCCTTTCCTGGCGACGCTAATCTGTGGGGTCCACTGGCTCCTCTGTGCCTGTGCTCTGCACAGCTCCGCCTGCTCCCAGAACTCCTTGTGTCTGCTTTAGTCCGCGGCGCTGGGCCAATCAGCAAGCGCGGGGCTGGGTCGTTGCCATGGCGACCGTTGTGGATGCTGAGCCCTGGCGGTCACCTCTCCCAGCAGCCCGCTAGGTCCTGCCTTAGCGGTTGGGCCAAAGGTGGGCCTTGCCAATGGTGCGCGGGGCTGGCCCACGGGGTGGCAGCGGCGGCCTTAACCTGGGGGACTGCGCTCTGGTCCTGGCTTAGAGAAGTGATCCTGTGGGACCTGTGATGCCACCACCCCCGTCACTGGGAGCAAGCTCAGAGCTGGAAGTGGGGCCAGTGCTGGACCCTAACCTGACCACCACCCAGTCCCGTGGCCCCGGCCTGCCAGTGGATCCTGGGGCTCTCACTCAGGGGAGTCGCCCACAGCCCAGTAACACTCCGAGACCTTTTCAGCCTGATTTCCTGAGGTGGCCAGGGCTGTAGCTGCTCCTGGGTCCTGGGTTCCACTCCCTGACCACCTGGCATGCTCTGGCCTCACAGTCTGGCTTTAGTCCTCCCTGGCTATGCCTAAAAGGAGAATCTTGCATGAAACATTTGCAGTGGTGATAGCACATTCTATTAAGTCTAAAAAACAATACCAAGTTATTGGGTTTTACTAACATTTTTAGATATAGAAATTTGGAAACTTCCTTTAAAAACGTTCCAATTCTTATTTTCATTTTCTACAACGTCCCGATTTTGCTGTTATTTGAGAAGCCTACAAGCAGATTATTATCCTTGATAGGTGTTGCTACTGGCTAGGGCTATTGTAGACCATGCCCTGAACCAGCAGTTCTCAACCAAGGAAGATTTTGTCCCCCAGGAGACATTGAGCAGTGTCTGAAGACTTGGTTGTTGCTACTAGAGAGGGAGGGTGCTACTAGAAACCTAGTGGGTAGAGACCAGGGACACTGTTAAATATGGTAGGAATCGTAAAATAGTCCGTGAAACTAACCCCCACGTATCCAAGGGGCAAGGCTGGGAAACCCTGCCTTAGACCATGGCTGTTGGTCCTGGGAGCCCAGCAGGAGGCTAGGATATTAGCATGTGAGGAGAAATAGGGATTTTCTCTGGAGTGGGGACAGTGAGACGCATAAAAACAACTTTTCCTGCATCAGTGTGTCACCAGGCAGTACATGAAGCCCTGT
>NW_006205324.1:29007-30455 GCF_000334495.1 Tupaia belangeri chinensis | reverse complement strand
ATGGTGCTGAGAAAAGAAAATCTCAAGAATAGATATTAGTTCCTATGGATCTTAATTAAGAATGATACTTATACAGTTTTGTAGGGATCTGAAACTTAATTTGAGGAATCCTAATATATTTATCTATTTCACTTGGTGAGGGTAGAGGTGTCCTGGGCCAGTTTTGGCCTAATCTTATTTTACATAAAGAAAGGATTAAGTTTACCTTAAATGTATTTTGAAGGGCCTCCCAAAGATCAAGATTATTTCTGCCTAGAAAGAACTTCAGCCCACCCTCTACTGTGACCATGGAGATAAAGCATTGTAATTAATAGTAAGTGATCAGAGCAAAGGGGAGTGATCGGGGGACTTCCAGGAAGATTTTATCATACACTCAGGAAGTATAAGAGAGCTATGTAATTCTTTTGTAGTAGTATATAGGGGAGTCAGAGGAGGGTCTCTTCCCAGCAAGGCTGCCACAGTTTCTGGAGCAAAATCCGTGGTGGTGGTGGTGGGGGGGGCACACAGTAGCAGCCTTGCCAATGTACTGAACCGACCAGAAGCGAGGGGGCTCAGACAGATCCTGGGGACCCGCCGGGTCGGACTCCTCCAATAACTGGGCTCTGGTCTTGACCAGTTTAGTCTTCCAGGTCTTTCTCCACATCACAATGCTGTTTTCTCCAAACCTAGACCTTTCTCTATGTCCTTACCTTCAGGATACAGTCCACCTTCTTTATCATTAACTGGGAAACAGGGACTCAGATTCAATACATTTTGGTAAAGATGTCCAGCGTATTCAGGGCTGAGTAAGATAAGAATCACAAACTAACTGCAATATGTTAGTTACTAATGATCTCCAGTGGAAGTGTATCTCCAGGATAGCATTGATAAAGTTTCTTTCTGGGAGACCAGCAGCTGAGGTAATGGCTATGTCACTGGTCACTGGACTCCCATGTAGTCAACTGCATTTCAAGTTGGACCCGGTGGCTTAAACTCACACTGGACGCGTGTGTGCGCATGCCCAAGATCCTGAGAGGAGAATGGAGGAGAAGGGATTGTCGTTTGGTCATCCTCCCTTGGGGTGGAGCATGATTTCTTGCTTTCTGTCTCTCTGCCTCTTTCTGTCTTACTGGCGAGTACACATGACCTATAGGAAAAATCTCTCTCTCTCAAAAATAGTTTCTTTCTATAAATGAAGATGTTTACTGGGGAGTATTTTGCTTCTGTAGGTTGGGACCTTTGACCACTGGGTAAAAAGACCAATATTTCATTATCAAACTAGCAATAAGTTCATTGAAATGAGTCTTTAATTTGAGGGTTGAATAGGAAGGTTTATATTGTTTTACTTTAAGTCTACAAATTATCAATTTGTAGGAGGCCAGGACTCAGGATTATTTATTTTTTGTATCTCCAGCAATAATAGTGAATATACACTAGGCTGTAATATTTCCCGGTTCAGTAGATTGGAA
>NW_006205324.1:26471-28891 GCF_000334495.1 Tupaia belangeri chinensis | reverse complement strand
TGTCGTTTGGCCCTCCTCCCTTGGGGGGGGGGGCTGGCATGATTTCTCGCTTTCTGTCTCTCTGTCTCTTTCTGTCTTACTGGCGAGTACATGTGACCTATAGGAAAAATCTCTCTCAAAAAAAGTTTCTTTCTATAAATGAAGATGTTTATTGGGGAGTATTTTGCTTCTGTAGGTTGGGGCCTTTGACCATTGGGTAAAAAGACCAATAATATACCATTTCATGATCAAACTAGCAATAAGTTCATTGAAATGAGTCTTTAATTTGAGGGTTGAATAGGAAGGTTTATATTGTTTTACTTTAAGTCTACAAATTATCAATTTGTAGGAGGATAGGACTCAGGATTATATACTTTTTGTATCTCCAGCAGTAATAGTGAATCTACAGTAGGTTGCAGCTTAAGTAGATTGTAAAGTTAGTGATGATCCTGGAATAGGTTACTTTTGAAAGTTTGAAGGATTTAAGTTCCACCTAGTGGAAATGAGATTTAATTTAAAGAAACAGCATATTTGAAATATAAAGGATCTTCATCGCCACCTGGTGGGAGTGAAGAGATATAACACACAATTTTTCCAAAATATTTTAGTTTTTAGTGCTTTCGGAATATATTACACAAAATTTCAGTATAAAGCAAAATGGATTTTGTTTGCCATCTCATGGCAATGTGGGAATATAGTAGTGAATATTTTATTAATAGTTTTGAAAATTTTATAGATCTATGGACCTTGATTATCCCATAGAAAATAGAAAATTAGGGGATATATTACACATAGGACTTAAGGATGGTAAATGTACTTTTTTATATTAAGATAAGTTTATTGGGGATGTTAAATGCCTTTTTAGCTTATAATATTTTATGATGTATTGTTTATTGGGGCATGACTCTAAAGTTTAGAAGCATCCATAATTTAAAATGTTACTGAACATATATTTTCTTTTTAGTGGTAGCCCTAGCATGATTTAAGTTCTGTGAATGCAAAGCACAAAAGTGATATTGCCTCAAAATTACACATTCTCACATGTTGTTTTTTCCATTTACTGGTGCACCGTGTCCCCTGGACATCAAATTAAAATGAAACAGAGAGATGCACTTGTTAGCTTACTCCTTTCTGCCTATGGACACTGCTGGGAAAGCATCGTTGAAGTTTTTCATCCCTCTGCTGTCATATCTAATTCAAAGTCTCCTGAAGAGACAGAACAGCTGTAGAAGCTCTTCATCAGAGGGTTGAGCTTGAAACAACAGACAAGAACCTAAGGAGTCTTTGAGCACTGTGGTATACTCACAGACTTTGTAGTAATGTGAGATAGAACAACAAGTCCAGGGGCTTTGGGTTTGTCACATATGCTACTGCAGAGAAGGTGTATGCATGGCTTGATGAAAGGGGAAAAGTGAAGAATGAGACAAAGAGACAGAGTAACAGTGGACACAGACAGCCTGAGCCTAGGGAGCCCAAACAACTTGTGCTGCCAAGACAAACTGGGTGTCTGTATTAATACTGCAAGGTAACTACAAATGTGTATTTCATGACATTCCATAGATATGTTGATGTGTTACAGACAATAAGAAGCAAGTAAAAATATCTATAAAGTCCTAGACATACTGGGCACAGTGTATCCCTTCTTGATAATCCCATCAAGAGGAAATTCCATTATCTTCTTTTCTAATGGAGAGAAGCCTAGCTGCAGTTTGGGAAAGAAACATAAGGCTAAAGAATCTCTCCATAAGGCAGGCACCACCACATCCAGAAAAGGAAGGATATAGAAACAGAGACATAGCAGGAATTGAACTTTGCTAATTGGGGGGTCAAAAGGTTTCCTATATTCCATCAGATGTGTCTCTTGGAACGTCCCTAGCAATTTCCACCCTTTGTTATGCCTGTAGCAAGTGTCAAAGAGAGGACAAGTTGCAAGGTTCTGCCAAAGCCCAAAGGGACAGGTGGTGTTTGGTCAGAGCATGTCCCCACACCTCACTCAGGGCCTCTCTCCAAACATGTCCTTACCCCTGTATATTCACTATTTTTGCTGGTGACAAAGAAAAAGATATACACCTGTGTCCCTGCCTCCTACAAATTGATCATTGGTAGATTTAAATTAAAACAACATGAACTTGCCTACCTATCCACGAAGTTAAAGATTCATTTCAGTAAACTTACCGCTGTTTTAATATGGTGTCCACCCAACTCTGAAAAAGATCTTTGTTGGTAAGTTTTTTGGTTTTTTTTTTTGGAGAGATTTTTGCCATAGGGCATGTGTGCTTGCCAGACAGACAGAAACAGAGACAGAAAGAAATCACCCCCCAGGGGGGATGGCCACGCCGCAATCCCCTCTCCTCCATTCTCCTCTCGGGATCTTGGGCACGCACGCACACACGCCTGGCATGAGTTTAAGCCACCGGGTCTGGGACTCGAACTGTGGTCGA
>NW_006205324.1:22396-26304 GCF_000334495.1 Tupaia belangeri chinensis | reverse complement strand
GATTTTTGCTATAGGGTGCGTGCGCTCACCAGACAGACAGAGAGAGACAGAGAGACAGACAGAAAGTGAGAAATCACCCCTCAGGGGGGATGGCCACACTGCGATCCCTTCTCCTCCATTCTCCTCTTGGGATCTTGGGCACGCACGCAAACATGTCCGGCATGAGTTTTAAGCCACCGGGTCTGGGACGCGAACCGCGGTCGACTACGTGGCAGTCCAGTGACATAGCCATTATGCCAACTGCTGGTCCCCATTCTAAATGTTCTTCATAGACGTGATAATTGAGTGGTGCTATCTGCTGACAACCAGGGTGGCTACCTGGCACATCGTAGTTCTACAGATGCAAGAGTTTGTTACAGGGACTGCAGCAGTGGTGCTGAGAAGAGTGACGTTAGGCAGCAGCACCATTATGATGGACAAATAGAAGATCTGATCAAGCTCTGGGTCAAATGAGAGATGTCATGCTTGTGTAGGGGTCTGGAATCATGGACTGTGTTTGTGGATCTTATAGGAGTTACCCACCTGTGAGACGATGCACCTTCAGTTTCCTTCTGGGGATAGAAAACTTGCCTTAAAGCAACTGTGAGTTATCTAGATACTTTGTTTTTTCATTACACAGGGTCTGTGCTCTTGCCAGAGAGTGACAGAAGAAAAGAGAGAGGGAGAAAGAAAAATCTAAAGGAGCATAGTCTTGCCCCAATCCCTTTTCCTGCATTTCTCCAACTGGTTGGGAATTTGGCTACTTGTTCACATGCACAGGTCATGTGTTAAAGTCCCCAGGGATTAGATTTAGAATAATGGTCTGCCATAGTATATCTGCCTCTTATAATCCCTTGACTACAAGACCAGTTTTATCCTGATCTTTGAGGAACTAAGTGATAAAGCTAAAACTACACCCAGGTTTGTTTTATCTTACTCGCCATTTCTCTGGATCTCTTGATCCTGCTTCTGTTGAAAGATAATTGGTTGGGCATCAAGAAGACATCTGAGGCCTTAGAATTGCTGATCAGTTCATACTTCGAATTTTCATTATATGAATTTGCACAAAGTGGCAAGAAATGGTGCAAACCTATGCAAAACGAGACAATTTTGTTGTTGTTGTTGTTGTTGTTGTTGAGACCTATAATTGTTGTTGAGACCTTTGATAATTGAAAAACAAAAAGGTCAGTTGATAGGGTGATTGATTTCTCTGTTTCATCTCTGACAGATAATCCCCCTCTTTTTTTTTTGGAGAGGTTTTTCCTATAGGGCACGTGTGCTTGCCAGAAACACAGAGTGCAGAGTGAGACAGAGACAAAAAGTGAGAAATCACCCCCCAGGGGGTTGGCCACGCTGCAATCCTTTCTCCTCCATTCCCCTCTCGGGATCTTGGGCATGCATGCACATGTGCCTGGTGTGAGTTTAAACCACTGGGTCCAGGACTCGAGCCACTATCGACTACATGGGAGTCCAGCAACATAGCCATTATGCTAACTGCTGGTCCCAGTAATTCAATTATTGAAAGGGGTCAAATTTTGTACGAAAATTGATGACTTCATATATTGATAGGAGACTAATGAGGTAAAGACAATGTGTTTGCTCATCTTAGAAGTCAGTTTAAATAGGAATTGACACCAACATTGCTGACTTCCATATGTGGATCCCCTGTTTCCAGTCATATTCTCATTTAGATTTTGCTTGTATTCCATTGTACTGTTGTTGACATATATAAAGTTATTATCTATACAGGTCTATATTTTTTAAAAAATAATTTTTAATTTAATTTTCTTTTATACATTCAATCATGTTATTTAGCTTACTTTGAATGGACACTATTTAGAAAAAAATGGAATCCTGACATGATATTATCTTGGTGTTGAAAAGGTGGGAGTTTATATTTGACAGGTGATCAGGGTCCTGGCAGTACTAGATCCCCTTAACCCAGTCACCAATTGAGATCTTTCACTCCAGTTCATTCCCTATGTAGGGCAATGTTTCCTGTCATCTTTATTCCTAATGTAGAACTTCTCTAGTCCCCAACCAAGGCCTATGGGTTTTACTAGGGTTCACCTCAATGGGCAGATCTGGAACTCCACTCGTTTTTTTTCTAGTTGACACTTGTATATATGTGTGCAAAAACTGCTCAGTCTCTGTGTAACTCTAGAGTGTCCATCCAAAATTCATTGATGAAACAAGGGAAAATCTGCCCAAATGCCAGACTAGCCTGAATCCTGAGTTTCCTTCTTCTAGTCTTGTGTTTCTCTACTGGCTTCATAGCAATTCATGTTTTTGATTATGGGTTCCATCCACTGTCCACTATTTATTCTTGTTCTAAGGGGAGATCTGGGACTTCAGACCTGCTCTTTGCTGTTCAAAAGTAAAATTCTTCTATATTGTCTCTCAAAGGACAGGTTTATGTTATTTTGGCCTGAGCCCAAGCCTGAGTTTGCTATGTCCTCACTGGCTTTGGATGTGCATTGAACAATAGCTCTTTTAGGATGGAAATAGTATCTGCACTCCTCTGTATCCTCAGCACCTCACTACACACCCAATGCCCAAGAGTCATTGCAGAAAACTTTGGCTAGAGGATTGCTTTGATTGCCAGAAAGAAATGCGCAGATATTCCTCTAGAGTGTTTTTGTCCTTGCTTTCTAGAGATCTTTGAGTTTGATATGTGATCTATAGAAAAGTGGAGAATCTTTTGAATCAAAACCACTGAGCTTATGGTTTTCCAGCTGAAATCTACTTCGGGGTCTAACATCCTTTTTATAGAGCAGCTTGGATCTCTTTTTATGTCTGTACAGTTGCTAATAATGAAGATTCTCCTCTTCTCTCAACCAGGATCCTTGAAGGACGTGGCAGGAATTTTGTCCTGAAATGTAGAAATTTCAGAGAGTGAAGTGCAGGGTGAATGACACCATGTCTTACCATGACCTCTGTAAGGCTGACTCTTTGTGAGGCACCAGCCTTTACTGAGGGGAGCTCTCCCCACAGCAGGAGACATACTGCTTCCTCATTCCCTGCTCCATCCTGTTCAGTAGTTGTGCAGAACTTGGTGGCCTGCTTTCCCACATTGAGCTAAAATGAACATTGAGTGTCTCAACCAAAAGACTGACCAAGAAAAACACCTAGTGCCTCCCATTGGTGCTTTTATCTTATCTGACCTATATAGTAATGAAGAAAGCATAAGTGCCAATGTCTTACTTGTAGGCCAGAGTATGATTTTTCTTTTTTTTTTTAAAATTAATTTACACTTAATTACATATATCTTTACAGTATAGAATATTATTTTTCCTGCACAAATACCATACATATCAGTCAAGACAGACCTTGCTATATACATTGTCATCAGCTAATTGTTTTTCATTTTTTTTGTCAATTACTTTTTTTTAAGAGTTTGAGTATTCTTCTTGAATATTCTTCATCTCTCCTGGGTGCCTTTGATTCTTCCCTCCCACTGTGTTTGTCATTCTGTGCATTTGCAGGGGAGGGTGGGAGGGAACCTTTGAATCAAGGCCTTGAGACTGCTAGGAGGTAAGAAGGGCAGAATTTCATTTGGGATACTGAATAATGTGTGTTTCTTTCCCATTTTAGGAAGCTGTTAATAAGGAAACTTGAGCAGATATAGAATGATAGGAGGTTTCAAAGGCAGAGGAAAAAGTCAAGTTGACTACTGAAGAATACATAATTTAAAGTGAGTTGTGACAGCGAACATCAATGTCTAGAGAAGCCTGTTTTGGATTTTCTTGGTTTCTAATATTTGTATAGTGTATATTTAGGATCAATTAACATAGAGGATCAATTAACATAGAAATATAAAAACGTTGTCAGAAGATATATGTATTTTTTGTGTTTATATATGTATATATGCACACATATAGTATATATATGTATATATATATATTACACATATATACATGGAGAGAGAG
>NW_006205324.1:10119-16834 GCF_000334495.1 Tupaia belangeri chinensis | reverse complement strand
ATAGTAATGTCTTTGTCTTGACTGATATGCACAGTAATCATACTGGAAAAAGAAATGTTATATATTGTAAAGATGTATGTGATTAAATGAATGTAAACAATTAAAAATTAATGAAAACAAAAGAAAAATATCTGTCTCAAAATCCCTGAATTTTTGGAGTCTTTAAATCCTCTTTCCTGTCTTGCATTGTCACAATCTGAACTGTTGCTCACCAGAAAGAGAAAGTACTCAACAGGGGATGGTTATGCTCTAATTGTTTTCCCTCCATTTCTCCATCCTATCAGGATTTGGGTTATGTACTTATGCACACACACCCAAGATGTTTCCCAAGTTGCCAAGACTAGGATTCAAACTGAGGTCAGCCATCTGGGATCTAGCCCACTATTCCTAGGACTTAACTGCTATACGAAGGGGCCAGTCCAAAGGTGAAATCACAAAAATGTGATTATCCTTTGTCCAAGCAGGACAGAAGTAAAATAAAACTCTGCATAAAGGATTATCCACCACTGATTTTTTAAAATTAGTATAAACTCTTTTCTAATTTTAAGAGTTAGAATAAGTTCCTGTTGTATTGTAAAAGAAACTTGTAAATACCCAGGGAAACAGAAACAAATATTAAACAATAGGAAAAACATTCCCTCATTAGAAACATAATATGTATAATTTTTATATATTTAATCTTTTTTATATACAATAACTATTTTTAACTAACAATGTGTATGAAATAAGGATTTTAACTTTTCAAAGATTTTTGCCTTAGGACTCATGTGTTTACAGGCGAGACAGAGAAAAACAGTGACAGGGAAAGTGAGAAATCATCTCTGGGGGGATAGCAACACCACAATCCCTTCTCTATTCTCCTTTCAGGATTTTAGACATGCACAGACCACATGAATTTCAAACTGCTGGATACAGGACTTGAACCACAGTTGAAAATGTGGGAGTCAAGTGCCTTAACTACTAAATAATTATAAGTTCAAAATAATAAACTTTATTGATCTCATTTAAATTGTTCCTCAGGCTATTATTTTTCTTTGCCAAAATACATGAAAATTAATTTTTTCTACTATATTCCCTGGAATTTTATCTAGACACACTGAGTAGACAGAAACAGGAAGATATACAAATTACTCAGACAAGAGTAGGTTAATGGAGAGATCTGGCAATTTTAATCTGCAATGTTAAACAGGGCTTGATGTCTAGTTTCATTTTATTTTCCCCAAATCTGTGTAGGCAATTAGCTTCCAACACTTCACATGACACACATATTTCTTTCAAGGTGGATGAAAATTTTGTTGAGAAATATTCAGATTATAACCATGCTCAACATAAACAAATAAAAGGGAAAAAAGTTCTTAAAGTGTTGATAGTTTTTGTAATGTTTTCTTGTGAAGAAAAACAGCATGAAATACAGGTTGAGTAGGCACTCATTATCCCTGACTTTCTGTTTAAGATTTTCTAAAGTTGGATCTATCACTTCTACACCTCTGAGGGAGTCTATCATAAATTACCCTATTGTCATATTGAAGCTCCTTTAAAAACACATGCAGGATATAAAACACATAGAAGTTCCTGCACAGCAAAGGACACAGTAACAAGTGTGAACCTACAACCCTCAGAATGGGAAAATATTTTTATTAAATATGCCTCAGACAAGGGACTGATAACCAGAACACACAGGGAACTCAAGTGCCTTCTGAAAAAAAAAATGATTAACCCAATTAAAAGATGGTAAAATGAGCTGAACAAAAATCTCTCTAAGGAAGACATATGAACAGCCAAAAAGCATTTAGTATCTTTTGTGAATTTTTCAAATTTTAGAATTATTTTCTCTATAACTGCAAAGCCAGACACACAGATATTACAGGTGTTACTTATATGTGGAGGCTAGAATGTATCTAATAATAATAATGGGTTACAGGGCTATCAAGTTGCATGATAGTCAAGGTACTGGAATCTCACAAGGCTGACAAAAGTTCCAGTCCCAGATCTGAGACAGCTTTAGTGCTGAGCCTTGTTGCTTGAAAAAATTGCTCCTGGTGCATGTACACATATGCCCAAAATCCTGAAAGGGGAATGGAGGAAAAGGAATTACAGCATGGCTATCCTCCCTGGGGGGTGATTTCTTACTTTCTGTCTCTCTGTCTCTCTCTGGAAAGCACATGTACCCTATGGCAAAAAGGTAAAAAAAAAAAAAAAAGCACTACAAAGACACTAGGATATATAACAATTTTAATTGTGAAAAAGCAGAATTAAACTAGTCAACTTCAAGTGAATATCAAGCATTATAAATTCCCCAGTGGTAAACAAAAACCATAAATGGAAATGAACAAGATATAATGCAAAATATTTTAAAAGTCAGGAAAATTATAATATACTACTGACAGTTTGTAAGAGTTGAAAGAAATAAATTTAAATATTGAATAGCTCTCATATGAAGTATAGTTTATAAAATTTATGGTACAGAAATGGATTATTATCTGTGCTGATAATGTGTATAGTACCCTTATTTGTGTGAAATGTTTTCATGTTGGAAAATTCACTTTACAAGCTAACTGATGTAGAGTAATTGAATGTATAAAATAAAATAAATTTTAAAATATTAGATAACTCTCAATTTAGCAAACACAACATTATTCTGTACCTTAACTATAAATATTTTTTATTTAAGTCTTTATTAAAAAAAAAAACAAATTCTGACCATTTTTAAACAACAGATATAAATTTTAACTTTCAAGGGCCAGCAGGTGGCATACTTCTTAAAGCGCTAGACTCGCACATGGCAAGCCAGTTTGAGTCTTGAATTCAGAGGCTTGAAACTCATGCTGAGTGCATTTTATGCGTGCCACAAATCCTGAGAGGAGAATGGAAGTGAAATTGTGGCATGCCATTCCCCTGGGGGATGATTTCTCAATTTCTGTCAGTCTCTCTGTCAAGCACATATGTCTGATAAAAAGAATTATCTCAAAAAAAATCTTTTTTAAAATTTTGAATGCAGTAATGTAGTGTTAAAAACTATGTAACATACCTACCTAGTAAAGCACAGTAATTAATAGCATTTTATTAGAGACCATGGAGACAGGTACAAGAACTGAGACAATGAGACTGCGTGTGAGGGAGTGGACTCAACTCTGAATATAGAATGGACCAGTGTGAATTTAGAACCATGCAGCAAGGTGCTGGTCAGTGCATTGCACATCACAATGAGGTAACATTAGGTCTAAGGGGGATTCTGCTCAAACTTACCTACCTTGAATTCATAGAAAAGTCCACAAAAAGATCTTGATAAAGTTTTAAAAGCCTGGCTAAATTATGGTCAAGCAGAGAAACTTTGTCAATACAGATAAAATTATTTAAACAAAATTATAAATATTTTGGCTATTAGGTGGCAGAGTGGTTAAAGTGCAGGATCCCACATAGCTGATTCTGTGGTTTGAGTTCCCAACCTGATGACTTGAAAAACACACTAGTTACTTGTGCCTCGAATACTGACGAGGGTGGAGAAAGGACTGCCATTTCCCTTGGACATGATTTCTCATTTTCCCTCTTTCTATGTCTCTTCAGCAAGTACACATGACCTATACCAAAAATCTAGAGACAAAAAGCATTAAAAATATTTTAATAGTAAAACACCACTATTTCTAAGTGCTTAAGGATTTCCCATGGAGAGGACAGATGGTGGCACAATGTAAAACACAATGCACCATGATGATAATGTATGTACGTGGAAACATTTCTGGGACTCAAGAGATGGAATGGAGGCCTACTTGAGCATGCTGAGCAAACGTGTACTGTGGTCCACAGTTGGCTGAGATGAGAATGAATAAAGGCCTCAAGACACTCTTGAGGGTGCTGCCTCTGTCATGGAAAAAAAAAGCTTAAAAAAAACCCACCCCTTAATCCTATAGAAAAATAAAAATAGAATCACAAAATAAAGTAATCGCAAATATTTATATAATTCAAAAGTTAAGACCTTCTGCCTCCCTGGCTGACTGGCAACCAGTCTGAACAACATGTTTTGCACCAAGGCTTCTGGTTGACTTACTGCATCAGTGCAGGTACTGCATCTATACTCCAGTGGGTGAAGATGGAGGGTGGGAATAGCATCAACATCACTGGGGTGTGCAGGCCTGCTCATCTGGTACTGCAGTTACATCACCTGCAGGTGATGGAGTGCCCTAAGCTGTGAGAAAGAAGAAAGAAACAGAAGCTTGCAAAAGAAAAAGTTGGCCTTTCCAAGTTACCTGACCTTAAAGATGATGAAACAGTTCATGCCAGAGACCTATTTTAAGACTTAAGTAGAACAGCCAGTTACTTACTTGAAATATTTTATATTTTTTGTAAGGTATAGCATTTCTGCCAGTTTTCTCAAACTTGGATGCCATATTTTCATCCACTTAGCAAAACCTAAAAAAAGCAACAAAGAAGCCAGGGTCTTGCTAACTGATGATCCTCCTGCTTCTTACTCTGAAGCAGATAATTAACATCTTTAGTTTGAAAAAAACTGAACCCTTTCAAAGTAAAAGAGATAATACACTGTGGAGGGCACTGCATACAGAAGCCATCTTGAGCTATCTGCCATCTTGAGCTATCCCCCATATCGGACCATTAGATTTCACTTCCTCACTGAGCAAACCGGTTCTCAGAAATCAAGTGACCAACTGTTCTCCCCATGGAGTGGTTGAGTTTCTAGGCAACAGGAGAGATCCACCCACATCAATGATTGGCTCAAACTGTTCTATCTCATTTGCATTTTGGGTAACCAATTGGTGCCCACCAGCCTGTATATAACTCACCGTTCTTCCTCAATAAACAGAAGACTTGAAGACTTGATCAGCACCTCGTATTGTCTCCACTCTGTGTGTCTGTGTGTGTTTGTCCCATCTCTCACTCCCTCCCCCAGGAAACCTGTTTGACAGTTCCAGGGGTCGGGACAATACACTTAGACAGACACTTCACAAAGGAGACGTCTAAATGTACACTAAATGTATACGACATGGTTAACATCATTAGTAAATGGAGAAATACAAAATAAAACCAAATAAAATTTAAAAAAAGCAGCATCAATAAATGTGGAACAACTGTACTCTTAGAACCAAAATTGGAGTGTCAGTTACATACCTTTTGGGAAATAGGATTTTTTTTTGAAAGAGGTTTTTGCTGTAGGGCGCATGCTCTCGCCAGACAGACAGAGAAAGACAGAGATAGAGAAAGCGAGAAATCACCCTCCAGAGGGGATGGCCACTCCACAATCCCTTCTCCTCCATTCTCCTCTTGGGATCTTGGGCACGCATGCACACGTGCCCAGCATGAGTTTCAAGCCACTGGGTGCAGGACGCGAACCACGGTGGACTACATGGGAGTCCAGTAGCCATTATGGTAACTGCTGGTCTCAGGAAATAGGATTCTGAAGACATATAATATAAGAGCCCAATCACATGCCAAAAGCAGAAACTTGAACAAATGCACACATATTAGTACTATGGAAAGAGCTCACAGTAGCATTTATGCAAACATCTGAAACCAAGGGAAGGTGTCAAGAAGAGATCAATAAGGAAGAGTTGAATGAAAAAGTGTAGAAGAAGTACTTCTAGGTGTGAACCTTATTTTAGATCTTATAGGCCCAATTTAGCAAAACATGTAAGACACACAAGTTATAAAAAGAAGACGCATATGTGATCTCTCACACATAGTCTTTTTTTTAAAAATTTGCTGTAAGGTACCTGCACCCATCTGAGAAACATAGAAAGAGGAAGAGAAAAAAGTGGAAAGGCAAACCCTCCCACAGGGGGGCTGATCCACAGCAGTCCATCCTCTTCCATTCTTCTCAGGAAACAACATATACACACATGTGCCTATTGTGTTTCTCAATTCATCAGATCTGGAATTTGAACTGTGCTGTCAGGCATGTGGGGTCCAGCCACCCAGCCTGGTGGGGCCCACCCCCCTTCACCACCACTCTGGTGGCCCTCCACATGTTTCTAAAAGGAAATATGCAGACTATATGAGAAAATAAAAGTGTATTGAGGGATATGAAAAGACTTGATATTACATAACATGTAAGGAAAATTTATCTTTACAAACTGACCGATTTCCCAAAATTTATCTATAAATTTAATGGTATCTCATCAAAATTACAATATGTTTCATTTTCAAAGAAAAAGGGACCAAAATTATTCTAATGTTTATCTAAACATCAAATATATATATCTATAGAAAGGGAATAACTATCAATAATATTACCCAACAGTAACAAATATTATGAAAATATAATATAGCAATAATAGACAAATATTACGGAACCATAATATAAGTAAATTACACAAATAAATATGTTGAAATGGAACTTGCTGTAGAAGAAAAATATTTTCCCTTGAGACCCCTATATTTTTTTGCCTTTCATAAACAAAAAGAGGGGTCAACAGCTGACTTGGTGATTAAGGCACTGACCTTCACATGGCTGACTATGGTTTTAATCCTGGACTTGTGGCTTGCTTTCTCACTGTTCCTCTATCTTTGCCTCTCCTTAGTCAAATTAAATGTAATAACAAATATAATTAAATAATTAATTATTAAAAAATAAAAAAAACTTCATAGACATCTTAAAAGAACAGTTTATTTCATTTATTTATTTATTTTTTAACAGAGAGAAAGATAAAGTGAGAAAGCAAGCTGCCAGGTCCAAGAGTATAATATTACAGCCAGTAGGCCAGGG
>NW_006205324.1:6498-9607 GCF_000334495.1 Tupaia belangeri chinensis | reverse complement strand
GTTGCAAAGTGCACAATGTTCAAGACACAGAGTACACAAACATTGTAAATGGATGGGACAAAAAGTTCTAGCAAAAGTCAAGTTATCTTCCTTTAATAGGACTTTTTAATGCTAAACAAAACCAAATTCTTTTATAGAGGTTATTTTGGTTATTGGTGAAAAACTATTGCAATTATCTGCTTGATTTTAAAACAAAAGGTATCTTGACATGTGAAAATCATAAAGCAAATTTCAGAGTCCAAAAGTGAACAAATCAAGCAATTTAAGAAAAAAAATAGATTCTTACACTCTTTTTCTTTCTTTTATCATTATTTTTCCATTTATATGTAATAGTCAGAAAAAGCAAATCATAAACAAGTGAATTTTCATGGTGGGAGAAAAGTGTGCCACCAGGGATTTTTCTGAGTGATATAAACATTCTAAAATTGGACTTTGGTCATAGTTGATCAACTGTATAAATTTACTAAAACATATTGAATTATACACTAAAAACAGGTAAATATTGTGTGCAGTAGGTGGCGTAGTTGTTAAGGCACTGGACTCCCACATAGCTTACCACAGTTTGAGTCCATATCACAGTTAATTGAAAGTCATGCTGGGTAAGCGTGTGTGCATGCCAATACCATTAGAAGAGAATAGAGAAGAGATTGCGGCATGGCCATTTCCCCTGCAGTATCATCTCTCATTCTCTCTCTTTCTCTTTCTGGCAAGTGCACACACCCTATAGCAGAAATCTCTCCCTCCCTCAAAGAAAACCCAGAAAAATGTTACCGTGTGTTCCTTAGTAAACTTTTTTTTCAGAGTGGCTCTAGTACTACTAGAAACATTGATGTCAAAGATGAAAGAGTTTGAATACTATTGTCTCAGGAAAAATAAAAATGAATAAAAGCAATATTACTAGTTAATGTACTTTTAGAAAATATCTTAAATATATGACTTTAGTAAATGGTAAAAATAAATATTTTAGGGGCCAACAGGAAGCATGGTGTTTAAGGCACTTGGCTTCCACATGGCCAAACACTGTTTGAATTCTAGTCCTTGTTACTTGCTTTCTTACTTTTTCATTTTCTCACATTCTCTCTCCCTTCCATGAATGCACATCCTCTACAGCAAATTTTTTTAAATAATAAAATAAAGTAAATTGTTTAAAGAATTGTTTTATTTAACATTTTTTATTATTTATTTTATTTGTCTTGATTTGATCAGAGAGGGACAGAGTGAGAGAGAGAAAGTGAGAGAGAGTGAGAAAGCAAGTCACCAAGTCTGTGACTCAAACCATGGTGAGTCATGTGGGAGTCCAGCACCCTTAATCACCATGCCACTTGCCAGTCCCAGTAAATGAAACTTAAAAAAATAAATAAAATACAAACTTATTAGGGGTCAGCACATTGAGTAGTGATTAAGGTCTTGTACTCCCACATGAGTGAGGTTCGAGTCCTGGACCTAATAGTTTGAAAATTATACAAGGCATGTACTCATGCATTCTGCATATCTCAGGAGAAGAATGAAAAAGAAATTGCAGTGTGGCCATTCCCCCTGGGGGATGAGTTTTTACTTTCCCTTTCACTGTCTCTTTTGGTCTCCTTCTGGCAAGTATATCTGTTCTATGGCAAAAATCTTCAAAATAGATAAAAAGAAAAAAATAATTATTTTATTATTTTGTCTATTTTGAAAAGTCTATATACTCAAAACTATAGTTTTATTAAGAAAAATCTTTACACCTTCAATATTATAAACAAAACATTTTTATAATGTATGAAACAGTTTATGCAGTTTCTTCATGGTCCAAAGAATAGGAATTCCAAAATAAAATTTGCATTTTGCCTTAAATAGCCCAAAACCCATTCATATCAACTTTTTAATTTTAATCTGCCTAATATACTATGGTATTTCTCTACTAAGATAAACCTTGATTAGTGGCCAAAACAAGAAAGTACTGCTGTTAATTTAAAAGTTTATATACAGTGGCAATTGTGTTTCCTTTTTTAAATAGAAACAATTGATTTTATTTAACTTTATTTATTTTATTTTTATTTGATCAGAGAGAGACAGAGCAAGAGTGAGAAAGAGAGAGAGAAAGTGAGAAAGCAAGCCGCCAGGTCCAGGACTCGAACCATGTTCAGTCATGTGGAAGTCTAGCACCCTTTAGCTACCATGCCACCTGCCAGCCTAATTGTTTTTTTTTTGTTATAAAATTTTATTTATTGGACCAGCAGATGGTATAGTGGTTATATAGCTAGACTTCCACATGACTGATCATGGGTCCCAGAGCCAGTGGTTTGAAAATCACTCTGTGCATGTGAGTGTGCATTCTCAAGATATCAGGAGAATGGAGAGGGATTGCAGCCTGGAAATTTGCCTGGGGTGGTTCTTCACTTTTTCTCTCACTATCTTTGTTTCTTTTTTTCTCTTGAGAGCACATGTACCCTACAGCAAAACCCTGTTAAGAAAAGTTAGCTATTCTATTTATATATTATCTTAATTTTTAAAATAAATTTATCCTTTTTTATTTTTTCATGATTGGCCACTTATTGGATGAAAATATGTGATTCACGTTTAATAAAATTGGCATAAATACTATGGCTAAGAAAGACAATGCAAGTAAATTCAGGTATTTCTATTAAAGTTTTGAAATGGCCTCTCTCTAGTGGGCACACATGTTCTGTCACAGGTTGAGAAATAACAATAATAATAAATAAATAAAACTGATGTAAATAATTACTTTAAGTCTGTGTATATAAAAATCATATGAATCATGCATGTTTATACTTGGGTTACTTCCCAAGATTAATTAATATTCAAATCTTTAGGACCAGAAGATGACATAATGATTACATTACTGGGCTCCTACCTGGCTGACTGTAGTTTGAGTTCTGTACCTGGTAGATCAAAACTCATGCTGGGTGTGTGTGTGTTATGTTTACAATCAGGAGAAGATAATGAAGGAGAAGGCATTGTAGTGTGGCCATATCCCCTTGGGAGGTAATTTATGTGTCTCTGTCTCTCTTGGTCTCTCCAGTGAGTGCATACACCCTGTAGGAAAAAAAAAATCTCTCTCTAAAAACAATTCCAAACTCCAAAAAATATGCCAAAAATTTAAAAAGTCTTA
>NW_006205324.1:0-6462 GCF_000334495.1 Tupaia belangeri chinensis | reverse complement strand
GGATACTGAACCTGCAGTTGGTTTCTATTCTTTTACCAGTAGTAGAGTTCAGGGAGAAAAAAGTCATTAGAATAGTTGTTTCTTTTCTTTCCTTAGCCTTTTATTCATAAAATATTAATATTTAACAATAAGTGCAGAGGAAAAGCAAGAAACAAGTGGGTGGAAAACTCAAGCCACAACAGAGCCAAAGTTCTGTTGATCAGTAGGATGTAATGTGGGGCCTGCAAGAGCCTACAGAGTAAAATGCTCATCTTTCTTCTCCTAAAAGTCTCAAGCAGCTCAGATGAAAGGCTGAAAGTAGTGACTGCTTCTATTTGTGCTGTTCAACCATTTTTATTACTCTTGTTCTCTGATCCCATACATTCCAAATTGTTCATTAGATTTGTTATAAGATCAGTGAAAGGGAATTTCTTATTCATTGTTTGCCTGAAATCTTGGCTTGTGTTCATCTTATCAAACAAAAAAGTATATGCTCCAAAAATGCCCACAAGTTCAGCTACTAAAATGTCTTTAAAGATCTTTTGTGCCAGTGATTGTACAGTGTGGACCATCCTGAAGTTCAAGCTTTCCAGGTTGCTACTCCTTCTGCATTTATATTTTGAAAGCTGCTGATTTTGTCTATTGGATATCACTTAGCAATGATAACTTTCCTAGGTGCTTGGTCCTCACAGAACTTGTAGATAAACTAACTAAAATTGTACCATTTCAAAATCATCCACATGTCTAGTAGGAATTTTTTGTTTGTTTGTTTTTGAGAATTACTTACTTAAATTTTTATTGCTTTCTAATTTGACCAAAGAAGAAAAGAAAGAGAAAGGGAGAAAAGGTGAGAAAGCAAAGCACTGGTTCAGGGCATCAACCCAAAGTTGACCATGTAGGAATCCAGCTTCTTAACCACCATGCCAACTGCCTGTCCCTGTTTTGTTTTGTTTTGTTTTGTTTTTGAATTTTTAAGATTTTTGTCATAGGGAGGGTGTACTTGCTTGAGAGGGAGACAGAAAGACAGTGAGAGGAAAAGTGAAAAATCATCACCCGGGAGGATAGCCATGACACGATCCATTCTCCTTTATTCTCCTGGAATTTGAGCATGTGCACACACATGTCTGGTGCAATTTTTTAAGATTTTTAACCAGATCTGGGACTTGAAGCATGGTAGGCTATTTGAGAGTCCAGTGTCTTAATCACTACTCAACCTCCCATTTTCAGTTCTTTGTTTTTTAAAATTAAACACAAAAGTAGTATGTCCAATGTCCCCTTGTAAGAACAAATTTGGGGACCAGCAGATGGCATAATGAATACATCACTGGACTCCCACATATCAAATATGGTTTGGCATAATAAATACATCACTGGACTCCCACATAGTCAAATATGGTTTGAGTCCCAGACTCTGCAGTTTGAGGCTCACACCAGGTGTGTGTGTGCATGTGTGTGTGTGTTTGTGTGCCCAAAATCCCAAGAGGAGAATGGAGGAGAAGGGAATGTGGAATGGCCATCCTCGGGGGGGGGTGATTTTATGCTTTCTGTCTCTCTAGCAAGCACATGTGCCCTATACCAAAACCTCTTTTAAAAAAAATAGCTTTGTGAGGGAACCAGCAGTTAGCATAATGCTATGTTGCTGGACTCCCACGTAGTTGACCGTGGTTCGCGTCCTGGACCCGGTGGCTTAAAACTCACGCCAGGCATGTGTGCGTGCGTGTCCAGGATCCCGAGAGGAGAATGAAGGAGAAGGGATTGTGGCATGACCATCCCCCCCGGGGGGGGTGATTTCTCGCTTAAAAAAGTTTTGTGAGAGTTCCTGAGTGTCTGAGGCTCCCACTGTGTTCTGAGTACACTTTCTGCAGCTCTGGTGCATCCTCTTTTCCAGAAGGAAATTACATTTAGTAAATTCACTGTCTCTTCCCCCTGGAAATTGCATATGCTGATGAACTGTTACAAGAGAACTCACTCCCAGCTCTCTTCTGGGACTTGTCACCTCCTGTAAAATCATCCAGAATAAGTACTCTTTGAAGTTTCTGATCTTGAACAGCATATTCAGCAAGTCCATGTTCTACTGCCAGAGGGAAAATGTTCGAGATATATTTGGGAAATAGAGTTGGAGCCATCTGAACTGATTCTGATGTGAGATTATACAGGACTTTATGTTATTTGCCATAGTAGAAGATGTGACCTGAGATAGTGTTGTCTGGGCTTCTAAAAGTAAAGCCATCCTGTTGTTGTAAATGTGCTTTTCTCAACATGTTTCATGAACAGCTTTATAAGGCCATCTTTTAAGTCTTTGTTAAGCTGGTTTTCATGTAAAGCTTTCTCATATATAGAAAAAGAGGCACAATGCTCTGTGATGCTCCCATGTATTGTCTAAGAACTATATTAACTCTTTCAGTATAGAGATCTGCAGGACTGGCTTGCAACTCTTTTGAGATGCTAAGTGATATATTTTTTTTTCTTGAAGAGAGGTTTTTGCTATAGGACACATGCGCTAACTGGAAAGACAGAGAGAGACAGAGAAACAGAGAGACAGCAAGAAGTCACCCCCAGGTGGGATGGCCATGCCTCAATTCCTTCTCCTCCAGTTTCTTCTCAGGATCTTGGACATAATGTTGGCATAAATACAGGCATAAACAGGTGCTCTGTGTGAGTTTAAGCCATTGAGTCTGGGACTTGAACCATAGTAGACTACATGGGAGTTCAGCAACATAACCATTACACCATCTGCTTGTCCCTCTATGTGACTAATCTTTTAAATCAGATCACTATACATCTGTTCCAGTGCTGCTGGCTTACACACTCATACACGCAACTGTATATCTATTCACAGGATATAGGGATATAGTCATCTGGATTCTGTATCAAAAGTTCATCTATGACACTATCCAATTTTATCCAGAATTTTTTTTAGAGAGGGATTTCTCCTACAGAGCATGTTTGATTGCCAGAGAGAGAAAAAAGATAGACACAGAAAGTGAGAAATCGCCCTCTGTAGGAGATGGCCATATTTCAATTTCTTCACTTTTATTCTATTCTCAAGATTTTTGGCACACATACACATTTGCCTGGCATGAATTTCAACCTGCCATGTCTGGTACTTGAACCACAGTTGATCATATCAACATCCAGTGCCTAACCACTAAGTGATCTGAAGCCCCCAGTATGTGCTCTTGTATCTTTAATAGTGATATTTATTAAGAGCTTGGAGGTGGAGGTTTTGAGGTTGATAGTAAAGCTGGGGTGGGGATTGCCTTGGCTGCAGCCAAGTCGTAGCTCTTTAACATCATGGTCACCCCCTTGGCCTCCAGTGGTTTTGTGGACCCCATTGAGAGTCTCTCCTTTGTGCCTTTTCTATCCACAGAGACAGCCGATACCACCAGCAATGTCCCTAAAATCCCTCAGGCAGCAACTGAAATCAACAGTGGGTGGTGGAGGTGGCAGTGGCTGCAGAAAATGTTACAAGGTCGCCCCCTAGTTGTAGTTCTGGTCATCCATCATCACTCACAGCTGTCCCCCTCCTCTTCTATGCTTTCTTCCATCCTTCTCCCTCTGCCCCCTCCCTGCACCAGCCTGCCTAACAAGAGCCTGCTGCCTGTCACAATTCCTTGGGTCAGTGGGCTCAGCTATCTCCTGGAGCTCACATGCCAGGGGCAGAAATAAGCTGGTGGTGAAGGCTGTGGTGTACCAGGTGTCTTGCTCTCCCCAGGCCTGCCCTCTTGGAGATGCTGAGGATGGTGGTGAGTGCTCAGGAGCTCTCCTACTGGGACCAGCAGTCATAAAGCAGTAGCATCCTACAGGACATTTTACCTGTATTAATTTTATTTTTAATATCTGAGAGCAAATGGGGAGAAATGATCTCTCAGAAACTTTAATATGCAATTTTCATAAACAAAAGTTTCTACATAATTTTTAAATTTATACAAAACTGTTCTGTATTTTTAAAAAATGCATTTAGGACTAGCAGGTTACATGGTGGTTAAAGCACTGGAGCCCCACATAGTAGAGAGCAATTCTAGTCCCAGATATTGTGGCTTGCTTTCTCACATTCTCCCTCTCTCATTCTCTCTCTCTGATGAATGTGCATGTTCTACAAATTTTTTTTAAAAATAGCAATAATAAATAAAATAATTGTGAAAAATAAGCTCTTTTTACCTGTCCCTCCCCTTTTTTGGCGGGCAAATATTTTATATCATATGTATTTTTTAATTGCTTGTTTTAGGAATAAGAGAAACCCATGGTATCATGGTAACTCATGAGTATATTTATAAAATGAGAAGTTTTCTATCAAAATACATTTTTTACTGGGAAAATGAAGACAAATAGATCTACACAAAATAAACAATATCTCTGGTAGATTTCAGCGCAGGACAGTCCTATAACAAGCATATTCCCCTTATTCTCTAGAACTGCTCAACTTCCAAGTTCAGAATTTTTAAAATATAATTAATTGTGATTTTATAATGTTGACATTCATGTCTCACTTCACGTCATTTTTAGTCAAGCTCTGAACACTTATAATATTCTGATGGTAGCCAGCAGACAGCATAGCTATTACCTGGCTGGACTCCCACATGGCCAACTATAGTATGAGTCCCAAACCTGGTGGCTTGAAACTCATGCAAGGTGCAAATATGTTCATGCTCAAGATCCCAGGAGGAGAATGGTGGGGAAGGATTGTGGCATGCATGGGCATTCATGCTGGGAGGTGATTTCTCACTTTCTCTCTCACTTTCTCTCTCACTTTCTCACTGTCTGTCTGTCTCTCTGTCTCTCTCTATCTGTCTCCCATGAGTGCAGACACCCTATGGATAAAAGATCTCTTTAAAAAATTCTCCAGTTGTTTTTTGAGAGCTTGGTCAGCAGCATCTGGAACATGGGAGGTGGCAGCGTGTGCTACAGCACCTGAGGCAACTGTTGTGGGTGCCCACAAACAGCGATGGCATTGGTCAAACAGTCTGCCACCTTCTCTTAGTCATCTTGGGCTAGCAACTCTTTAGCATGCTGAATTTCTTCAGGGAAAACTGAACTGCTTCTGCATTTTTATGGTCAGGTAACTTGGATAGCCCAGGTGTCTCCTTGGCAAACTTCTGTTTCTTTCTTTATTGTTTCAGCCTGTTCTAGAAGTTGAGGTCAATCCTTTGCTTTCAATCAAAGTAAATGCAGTACCAGATGAACAGGGCCTGGCACATCCCAGAGGTGGTTGTGGTGCTGTTCTGGCCCACCATCTTTGCCTTACTGAGTGGAAAGGTGGTGCCACTCACACCCATTGCCAGCTGGCCATGGAGGCATGAGGCCTTAACTATTTAAGTATATAAATATTTTGATTTAATTATATAAATATTTTTATTTTTTAGAGGATTCAGTTTTTATTACAAAAAGTTTTTTTTCTTCCATGAGAGAGACAGAGAGCACCCTTAAGAGAGTCTTAGTATCATGATTAATTCTCACACCCAGCCAGTCTTGAACCACAGCACACATATGCTCAGCATACCTGAATAGGTCTCTAGTCATAAACCCTAGAAATATTTCCAGGTAACTCACCTCCATGAAGCATTGTGATTTACTACAGTTCACCATCTGTACCCACAATGTGATATTTCTAAACAACTCACAAATGGTGTTGTTTTTACTATTAATTAAGATATTTTACATTTTTTTAAGTTTTTGCTATAGAGCATATATGCTTACTTAAGAGACACAGTGAGGAAAAATGAGAAATCACTCCAGAGAGAGAATAGCCATCCCCATTCTCCTCAGGATTCTGGGCATGCAAGCGGAAGCACCCAGGGTGACTTAAAAGCTGCTGGGTCTCAAACTAAAGGGTTAGCTGCAGGATTGTTTAAAAATAGTTTTAAATAGCTGTGTGTGTGAGAGAATTGACTTAGTTTTAAATCGTATTTAAATTTTCTTTAAATAATTCTTATTTTTCTCTTTTCAAATATTTATTAAATTTATTTATTTATTATCTTTTAAATTTGACCGGAGAGAAAGAGAATGAAGGAATGTGAGAAACCAAGCCATTAGGTTCAGAACTCAAACCATGGTTGGCCATGTGGGAGTCTAGCACATTAACCACCACATCACCTGCTGGCCCATTGTTTTAATAATTCTGTCTGTATTAACAAAGTTTCTCTGCTTGACCAAAATTTAATCAGGCTTCTCAAACTTTACCAAGGTCTGTTTGTTTTCTATGAAATCAAGGTAGGTGGATTTGAGCAAAATCCCCCTTAACCCTAACGTTACCTAATGTAATTTGCTATTTACTGACCTCCACTCTGTTACATGGTACTAAGTTCACACTTGACTATTCTATATTCAGAGTTGAGTTCATTCTCTTTCACACACTATCTCATTGTCCCTGTCCCTATACATGTCTCCATGGTCTCTATTAAAATATTATTATTTACTGTTCTACCTAAGTAGGTATATTACCTAATTTTAACGCTACATTATAATTTTGTAATTACACATATT
>NW_006205323.1:0-759 GCF_000334495.1 Tupaia belangeri chinensis | reverse complement strand
ACCAATGGAAAATGTTTCCCAACAAAGAAAGCCCTTAAAGCAAGACTTTGAGGTGTCTGTTGGCATCTGGGGAAGTGAGTCTATTAAAAAGGCAACTGGAAATCAGTGTGCCTCCAACTCAACTGGGGTCCTCATCCCTGACTTCCTAGTTCCTAAGCTATGAGAAATTATTGTCTTCTGCTTATTGTCCCCACAGATCAGAGTATTCTTTTACAGCATCCTGAATGGACTTTGGAGGGGCAGACAGCAGTCAAGCTAGGTCAGGGCAGGAGACCCCAAGAGATACCTAAGAGTCACCACAAACTGTACTCCTTGACTCTGTGACTTGAAGCCATACAAAGATTGTCTTAGGGGAGAAAACAGGCACAGGGAAGGTCTGATGAGCCATTTCCAAGTCCTTCCTCTGTCAGCAATGCAGAGGAGGGGAGGGAGAAGGCCCAGTCAGGGCACCATAGTTCCTAGGGACAGTTTCCTGACACTGGAGAGTGGGGGAACATCTATGTGCATTCTTTTGATTCTCCTTCAATAGTCACCTGTCATGGATCTCCTTGGTCTCTTTCCTGACCCCTGAGTGTCAGCCTCATGAAGTCCTGGATAAGCAGCAGATCACATGGAGTGTAGCAGGAGGTGGTGACTGCAGGACCTGACTCATGGTTGAGGGGCCTGATGTTGGATGTCCCTGTGCACACGTTGGTCACAGAGACTGTTGCAGCTTACTGTGGAGGAGGCTGTCTGCTCAGCATCCCTGGACCCCAAAGA
>NW_006205322.1:0-933 GCF_000334495.1 Tupaia belangeri chinensis | reverse complement strand
AGTGTCTATACAGATATTTTGCCCATTTTCTAGAGGTCAGTTTTTTAATTAATTTGATGTTTTATATATATTTTTTGTTTTGTTAGTTAGTTTGTTTGTTTATAATTTGCCAGAGGGCACATGTGTTCACTGGAAAGAGACAGAGAAGGGAAAGCGAGAAAACACCCTCCATGGGAGATGGCCACACCACACTCCCTTCTCCCCCATTTCTCCCTCCTTTTGGGGTTTTGGGCATGCACATACCTGCAGCTGGCATGTTTCTCAAGCCACTGGATCTGGACTTGAACCACACAGTCGGCCATGTGGGATCCCGCTGCCTTCCCCACCACGCCACCGCAGGCCCATTTTGTGTGCATCCTGGACCCAAGCTGTCTGCTGAATACCGGTATCCAGAGATCTGTGATTGCCTTCTGTCTCATCAACGTCTATTATAAAATAGAAAGTCTTAATTTTAATGGCTGTATTGGTCATTTTTGGTGTGATATTTTTCTTTTTGTGTCTTAAGAAATCTTAACTTACCCCCAAACAAAAAATGTCCTTCTTTATTTCTTCTAGGAATTGTACTGCTGTAGCATTCAGTCTTGCATCTACCATCATGCTGAGATCAATTTTTATGTGTGGTAAAGGTGAATTTCTATGTGCGTATTTAACAGACCCACTACCCTGTATGTACTTAGGGGACAATCCTTTCCTTGTGCACTGCAGCGTCACCATAGTTCTCAATCGAGTCGTTGGTTATGAGTATCTATTGCTGGATCCTCTAGAGCCAGTATCACACCATCCGAGTCACTGTAGCCACCATAGTGAGTCTTATTTTCTTTCTTAGTTTTTGCGATAGAATGTGTGCACTTGCCAGAGAGAGACAGAAAGAGAGAGACGGAAAGTGCTAAATCACCCCTGGACGGGTGGCCATGTCTCAGCTCCTCCTCCATT
>NW_006205321.1:529-1904 GCF_000334495.1 Tupaia belangeri chinensis | reverse complement strand
CCTTTGTTCTCATGAGTCGTGACCCCAGGATCTCCAGGCCTGGCTCTGCCTGCTACAGGAGAAAGAAACAGTTCTCTGAGCTGATCAGATAGATACACATTTTGTGTGGTTTGTATTATTTTTCTTTCCTTTTTCCTACAGCACAAAGTTATTTATTTTTTTCCTTGCTGGGTTTTACCTCTGAAATATAAAACTGACGGGATGTGAATTACCTACTGATAAAAGCTGAAATGGAGAGCTTTAGAGGGTAAGAATTCATAATAAATGTGCTCTATAATAATTTGGAAACAATGTAAAGCCAATATGATTATTTATCTTAATACTGATTAATTTTAAATGCCCTAGAATTGACTAGACATAAAAGTGAAAGAAGTACAAGTTTAATGGCATGGAAAATCCTGACTAATTATTAAGAAAATGAGAAGGAAAAATAGTGGTTCTACTGCATGTGCCCCAGGATGGAGCTAGAGGGAAAAATGATATATCAGATGCTGCAGGATAGCAAAGAAAATGCTTGTAAATTTTGTTTTAAATCTTACAAAGAAAGCTAGCCAATAAAAATACGTACTTTTTGGTGAGAGGACAGCAGCATTTTTCACATGTTTTTATGTAATAGTAGAATTCTCCTGGAAGGGCAAAGTGGGCACAAAAATCATATTAAAAGATTTTTATTAAGGCCAGCCAGGCAGTATGATGGTTTAGGTGACTATATCCCAACTGCACAGTTTGAGTTTCAGACCTGGAAAGTTGGAAAACACATTGGGTGCATGGACCTTCATGTCCAAAAATATCTTGAAAGAAAAATGGGGAAGAGAAGGGATAGTGGTTTGGCCATCCAGTTTGGAGGGTGCTTTCTCACTTTCCCCTTCTCTGTCTTTCTCTGGCATACATCATGTCACAAAATAAAAACAAAGCATGTGTTTTAACTAAAATTCAAGGCCCACTTGATTAATATAACACTAATACTAAGACTAAAAGAAAACTGATTTTTGAAACCCTTAGTAAAATGCAACAGTCTGTGAAGCAGACACACATGGGAAGGTGGTCAGTTTGTGTTTGAACCCTTTCCTGAGTATGCCAGGCATATGTGTGTGCATGATCAGGGGTTGGTTGAGGCTGGGGATGGATCACTATATCAAGTGTCTGCCAGGGTGTTGTATCTCTGTTTCTCTTTCTCTCTCTCTTTTTCTCACTCATAATGCAAAGAAACAAATATTTTATAAGCAGAGGTTTTTGCTGTAGGGCATGTGCACTTGCTGGAGAGACAGAGAGATAGAAAATGAGAGACCACCCCCTTAGAGTTGATGACCACACCACAATCCCCTCTCCTCCAATTTTCTCTCAAGATTTCAGGCACACACGCACATGTGCCCAG
>NW_006205321.1:0-411 GCF_000334495.1 Tupaia belangeri chinensis | reverse complement strand
TTCCTAATAAGTTTTAAAACTGAAAGAAAAATAATTTGTGTAAAATATACTAAACAGAATAAGAAAAATTAAAATCTCAAACACCATAAATAAATTGTGTTTTAAAAACTAACTAAAATTCTGATTACTTTAAATAACTTTAAATTTTTTTTTTAGATTTTTCTTTTAAATTTATTTTCAAAAAGAAAATTTATAAAGCAGGGAAGGAAAGACCTAAATATATGTCATGTGACTATTATATATCATCATAACAAAACATTAAAACTAAGCCAATGTGAGTTATAGTTTTGAATATAAAATGAGTATATAAGAATATAAAATGCCTGAAAATGCTTTATTTTATAAATACAGGACATGTTAATTAAACAGTTGAGTCATGTTTTCTAATATACACAATCAAATGACATGACC
>NW_006205320.1:2882-3415 GCF_000334495.1 Tupaia belangeri chinensis | reverse complement strand
CACTTGTGCAAGCAAAAGGCAACAGCAAGAAATCTGAGGTGCAAGGTTCTTCCGCAATCACTCTCTCTTGCTACCATTGGCTCCTGTACCATGGGGGCTTATGGCAGAGGGGCTAGAGGGGAAGGTTCTAAAGCAAATCTCTGGGCAAAAGGCAGCAACAAAATGAAAGTCAATGCTCTCACTGTCTCATTGCCATGGGCTCCTTCACCATATAGACTTATTGTGGAGAGGCAGAGTATTAGAGGACATTCCAAAGCACATCTAACCTTGCCAAGAAGTCTGAGACACATTATCCTCCTGTGCTCTCTTCTCTCTTGCTGCCACTGGCTTGTGCATCTTAGGGACTTATGGCAGGGGGGCATGGCATGTGAAGAGTCTAAAGCACTCCAGCATGGGCAAAAGGCAGAAGGGAGAAGTCTGAGATGCTCTGCCCTTCTGTGCTTACTCTATGTTGTCCCTGACTCATGTCACCATGGGATCTTACAGCAGATGGCCACATGAGTGACAAGCGGGTACAAAACTCACCTGTGGTG
>NW_006205320.1:0-2041 GCF_000334495.1 Tupaia belangeri chinensis | reverse complement strand
AAGGGACAGGGTTCAAACCACACCTGCCTAGGCAAATGGCAGCAGCAAAAAGTGTGAGATATGCAGTCTCTCTGCACTCATTCTAATTCTCACTGCTACTAACTCCTGCACTGTGGGTGTTTATGGTGGAAGGGCTCAAGGTGGGGCAGGGTCCAAAGCACACCTGTGTGGAAAAAAGGCAGGAGCAAGAAGTCTGAGATGCATGGTCCTACTGTGCTCATTCTCTTGCTGCCCCAGGCTTCTGCAACATGGGACTTATGGTGGAAAGACAGGTTGGTGGGGAGGTTCCAAAGCATATCTGCATTTGTAAAAGGCAATAGCAAGAAGTCTGAGATGCTTTGTACTTCTCTCTCTCTCTCTCTCTCTCTCTCTCTCTCTCTCTCCAGCTGGTTCCTGAACTGTTGGGGTGCTTAAGGCAGAGGGGAGCAGGGGAGTAAATTTTGAAAGAACACCTGTGCAGGCAAAAGCAACTGCAAGAAGCCTGGGATGAGCATTCCTTCTGAGCTCCTTATCTTGCTACTGCTGGTTCCTGCAGGATGGCAGCTTATGGAGGAAGGATGCAGGAGGGAGGGTCCAAAGCACATGAGCATGTGCCACAGGCAGCAGCAAGAAATCTGAGATACTCAGTCCTGCTCTCTCTCTAACACTGGCTTCTGCATTATGGGAGCTAACAGCAAAGGGGCATCATGTGGAAGGGTGCAGGGGGACAGGAGAAGTTCAGAGCACAGCTGTGCCATCAAAGTCAGCAGCAAGATGTGCTCCTGTTTACTCACTCTCCTTACCGCTGGCTCCTGCCCAGGGGTTGGCTTATGGTGGAAGGGCTCCAGTGGTGGGGTAGTGGGAGGAAAAGTTCCAAAGCACACGTGCACCAGGAAAAGGCAGCAGCAAGAAATCTGAGACATGTGATACTTCTGCTCACTCTCTTGTGCACTGTTTTGCTGCCAGTGCCTCCTGCATCATGGGGACTTTTGGCAGAAGGGTTTGTGGATAGGAGGATCCAAAGCATACCTGTGGCCATGCACATATATGTGCTTGGCATAAGTTTTAAGCCACCAAATCCACGACTTGAACCATGCTTGACTACATGGGAGTCCAGTAATGTAACCATTATGTCATCTGCTGGTCCCCAGTGTGAGGGATTTTTTTTTTTAATAATTTTTTATTATAAAGTACACGTGCTCACTAGAGAGACAGAGAAGTGGAAAGTGTGAAATCACCCCCTAGGGCCAATTGCCAATTGCCATGCCACAGTGTCTTCTCCATTCTTCTCTTTGGATTTTAGATATGCACAGGTTCCCATCATGAGTTTAAGCAACTGGGTTTGAGACTCGAACCTTGGTAAACTACGTGAGAGTTCAACAAACTAACCGTTTCATCATCTGTTTGTCCCCATAGTAACTTTTTACTAAGTCAATAGGGAATACATATTTTTATTAACCTAAGTTTAATATGTGTCTTTCATTTCTATCAGTGAATAAATTTGTGATTGCTCATTCAATAAGGTTTTTTTTAACCCATTCTCATGTGTGACTGTTCTCCCACAGGGGAATCTTGGAATAACCAACCCATTTATCTGACCTACTGCATTCACCCTCTCTTCCAGCTATAATTTTAGAAACCTATGTATTTGTTTAGGATTAAGAAAATGAATTCATTTTCGGTAAGTGGTTTACTGATTTCCCCAGGTGTTTTACATTATATTTTGGGATTTTCTGAGGGTTCGTAAATTAAAATGGAAGAGTAAAAATAAATAAAATTCAGCATGAGAAATGCATGAAAAAGCAAGACAAAATTGACAGGGTGAAATAGGCAGATAATAAAGGCCTTTAGAGCCCTGTGAAATGAGTACATATTGGTCTTTCTGATACCATGGGAAAAACACATTTATTACCTGGTTTGAATTGACTCTAAGGGGAGAGCATGCTAAATTTTCAAAAGATATGAATCATGAGATAGTCTTTATTGGTCATATAGATGACACGGTACACAGTGTTTCACAACTAGCCTGGTAATGAATACTCAGTGTTCTACAGTGATCACT
>NW_006205319.1:0-1894 GCF_000334495.1 Tupaia belangeri chinensis | reverse complement strand
AACCGACTTTATTGATCAGATAGACACGGTTGTACCGTGGTTTGCTGTCTCCGGCAACCTCACGGTGGGTAGCTGGGAGAAGGTGGGACGGGATATTGACCGTGCCCGAGAACAAGGAAACTTGTCAGGCGGTGTCCAGTCCTTATGGCGACTGATCTATCCACGCCTGTTTAGAAGACCAAAAGTGTAAAAACAGTCGAGCGGGGACAAGCAGCGCTCGACAGCATAAAAGAGGAACAGTCGACCTCCTCAGGGAGGAACAGCGAGACGGCCTCTGACTCAGAGTCAGAGCCAGACGAGGAGCTCAGAGCTCTCGTGACTCGAGTAGAAAAACTAGAATTAGAACGGGACAAAGCCCAGGACTCTGCAAGGCCCACTGCTCTCAACTCGCTTTCGCCCCCGCCTCCATTTAACCCCTCCGCGCCGGTAGGTGAAGGCGGCGCTTCTTTTAACAGTGAAGTATGGAGGGAGGCTCGCACGCATGGCACAGTGCAGTCATTCCCAGTGTTTGTTGACAACGCTGGCAACCGGTATCATGAACCATTAGACTTCAAAACCGTTAAAAACCTTGCCGAGTCTGTACGAGCGTACGGCATCAACGCTGCTTTCACCGTAGCTATGGTGGAAGCTTTGGGCAGGTTCGCTATGACTCCAGGAGATTGGCAAAGTCTAGTGAAAGCCTGTATGAGCCCTGGGCAATACTTAGATTGGAAAGCCTACTACCTAGAACTGGCTAATCAACAGGCGGCCCGGAACCGAGCAGCTGGCAATGCTGCTTGGGACCTGGACATACTTATGGGCCAAGGTCGCTTTGCAAATCAACAGACCGGGTACCCCCAAGTTGTGTACGATCAGATTAACACCCTGGCCATATGTGCATGGAAAGCACTGCCTAGCTGTGGAGAAGTCTCTGGCAACCTTACAAAGATTACACAGGGACCCACAGAGCCATTTTCGGACTTTGTAGCCCGCATGATGGAAGCGGCAGGTCGAATTTTCGGTGACCCGGAAACAGCCATGCCCCTAGTTAAACAATTGGTTTTTGAACAATGTACTAAGGAATGCAGGGCAGCCATTGCGCCGTTTAAAAGTAAAGGGCTTGAGGTGTGGATGAAAGTGTGCAGGGAGATTGGAGGGCCCTTATCTAACGCCGGCCTTGCTGCGGCAGTTATCCAGTTAACCAACCACAAAACTGGGCGTCCGCCCTATAACGGACACTGTTACTCCTGTGGTAAACAGGGACATTTGAAACGGGACTGCCCACAGCGTAATCAACAGTCAGCTCCACGCCCTGTAGACGGGCCGGTGAATGCCCCCCCGTAAAAGATATCGACAGACGACCCCTGCCACCTCTCACTAATGCTCACGGAGGTGCCCATCCAAAAAACGGGATGCGGGACCCCCGCTCCCAGGGCCTGCAAACATATGGGGCTTCCCCCACTCCACAGCCCCACCTATACGGGGCGGTGGAGAACAACCCCCCAACATGGCCAATCCTCCATCCTCCCGACCAATCCGGAGAGCCACTCCAGGTTCGGCAGGATTGGACCTCTGTGCCACCACCAGATTGGTATTAACACCTCAAATGGGAGTTCAAGTCATCAACTCCGACTTTGTCGGCCCTCTGCCCCCAGATACAGTGGGCCTGCTCCTGGGCCGATCGTCATCTACCTTAAAAGGCCTTGTGGTTCACCCAGGAGTCATAGACTCAGACTTTACAGGCAATTATGATCCCCTCACCGGTGTAAATTTTAGCCATATCCCCAGGAGATCGAATAGCACAGTTACTCCTACTCCCCAGTTTACATGGCCTCTTTCCATCTACGAAAACAAAAGGGGGGGACAAAGGATTCGGTTCCACCAGTAACGAAATGGCCTGCGTAGCCTTTGACAT
>NW_006205318.1:407-793 GCF_000334495.1 Tupaia belangeri chinensis | reverse complement strand
TAACCACCACACCACCTGCCAGCCCCTGAAGATTGCCTTTAAATCTTAGAGATAGCTTGAATGTTTTAGCATCATCCCTAAAAACAATAATTCAGTTAAATTCAAGTATCTAGTTAATTGAGTTAATAGCAATTGCTAGAAATCTAAATAATTCTACCGATACTAAAAATCAATTTAAATATACTATATAATATAGAGTTTTTATTATACTAATTTAATGGCTTAATATCAGTAGTACACATCTGATTTTAGAGTAATGATGTTGTAAAGTGCAAGTTGCTGATTATTAGGTTTCTTATTTTATTTTTCTTCCACCTCTTAATTTTGGTTAAAAAAAATGTCTTGGGGCCAGCAGTTAGCATAATGGCTATGTCGCTGGACTCCCA
>NW_006205318.1:0-265 GCF_000334495.1 Tupaia belangeri chinensis | reverse complement strand
CTGTCTCTCTGTCTCTCTCTGTCTGGCAAGCGCACACGCCCTATAGCAAAAATCTCTCTCAAAAAAAAAGTCTTTTTTAGGGGTTAAAATCAGTATTTATGAAATGTTTACCAGTGTACTATATCATTTATAGGGTTTACTATATCTCAAAAAATATATTCCAATGTTGTCAAATATTTGAGAAATTATGATTTCATTAAATTAGAGTTTGTTAATCAAAACATAATTTCAAAGTCTATCACCTGAATACTGCTTTAATATCTGG
>NW_006205317.1:0-824 GCF_000334495.1 Tupaia belangeri chinensis | reverse complement strand
TGTTAATAAAAAGCAGTGTGGAATTTTGCCAGTTGATTCAGGTAAGCTACTTGAAGAGTAACAATGGTTTAGCTTTATCAGCTGTGCACTAAAGGGCTGATTTGGGCATTTTGTTAAACAGGAGTGTCACTCACATTAACCACAGAATGAAATCTCACTCTTAAACAGCATTAAACATTATGAAACTCTTGTACATTTACTATGAAAGGAGACAGTAATTACTTCAGACAGCTTCATGGGACTTCTACTAACCCAAAAACATCAGGTTGCTGTAGGTCTCCAGCATCATATCCTTGTATAGAATCTTCTGAGCACCTTCCAGATCCTGCCACTCCTCCCAGGTAAAGTCAATAGCAACATTATGAACCCCTGTAAAAATACATTTCCCCTCATCAGCCCTGAGAAAGAGAGCATAACATGGCAAATTTATTTTCTCTGTATGTTTGTATATGCTTGCTCCTCTGTATATTTCTGAACTCTTTGTAAAGGGAGAAAAAAAATAAAGCACAAACATTCTATCTCTTTGATAACTTATTCATTGCTAAATTTATTACAAGTATTTCTTCAGAGATCTCCAAATGTTTTTGCTGAAAGGGAGGAAAGCATAATAAATATTCTGCTATGTCAAGGTGTTTACTATCTCATACAAACACATGAGTATAAATACATATCTGGAGTAATGTGTTAGATTAAGTAAGTTAGATACAAGTTGATGGTAACCAGTCTAAAAAAAAATAGAAAGGTGTTTTTGTTTTTGTGTATTATCAATTTGTTCTTCAAATCAATTATTTTAAGAACATGTATGTAAATGTTCTTATGAAAAT
>NW_006205316.1:1727-2809 GCF_000334495.1 Tupaia belangeri chinensis | reverse complement strand
CCTGGGGCCTCACTGGGTCAGACTCCTCCAATTAATACCCCTTCTGATGTATACTGAAGTTGTTTCCTATCTTTTGCTAACATGGAAAGGACTGTAAAGATTGTCTTTGTGGGAGTAACTATAGGAAATGGATAAAATGGGTTAATTTCTACATCAGATATCATGTTCCAGGTGTTAAAATCACCCCATTAGACATTGCATCTGTTTACACTCCCACCAAAAACGTGTAGATTTTCTTACACTTTTGTAATCCTTATTTATAAAAAGATATTTATTATAACATTCAGAGGAGTGACGAATAAGACACTAAATCCCACTTGGCTAGCACTGTGTTTGGACTCTTGGACCTGGCTTGAAAAACATGCCAGGTGTGTGTGTGTGTGTGTCTGTGCATGCTCCAAATTTTTAGGGGAGAATAGAGAAGGGATTGCAGTATGACCATTCTACCTGTGGGGTGATTTTTCAATTTCTGTCTCCAGTTCTCTTTGGCTAGTGCACATATCCTGTGGCAAAAAATCTAAAAAAGAAAAAGACGTTTATCAGAAACATTATTCTATTAATTTGATAGGTGAAAAAAATCCAACTAATATTTTGATTTGAATGTATGTAACTGTGAATGGAACCGACCATCCATATACTTAACTAATCTTAATAAGTAGAGTCTCTTAAAATTGCCTCTGCTCAATGTTCATTTGTATTATACTTTTCTAAGACTGAATTTGAAATTCATTTATATTTCAAAAATACGTCTTTGTCTGATATAAGTGTTTTCAATTTTTTTAATATTCTGACAATTATAATTTGCTCTTTTATTTTTTTTTGAAGAGGTTTTTGCTATAGGGCGCTTGCACTCACCAGACAGACAGACAGAGAGAGACATAGAGACAGAAAGCGAGAAATCACCCCCCAGGGGGGATGGTCACGCTGCAATCCCTTCTCCTCCATTCTCCTCTCAGGATCTTGGGCATGCACGCACTCGTGCCTGGCTGAGTTTTAAGCCACCGGGTCCAGGACGTGAACCACTGTCGACTATGTGGGAGTCCAGCGACATAGCCATTACACTAACTTCTGGTTCCCCTCTT
>NW_006205316.1:0-1598 GCF_000334495.1 Tupaia belangeri chinensis | reverse complement strand
AGACTCAAACTGCGGTTGACTACATTGGAGTCCAGCGACATAGCCATTATGCTAACTGCTGGTTCCTATAATTGGCTTTTTAATGAATTATTATATATATGATAAATTACATAAAACATATTCATATTTGACATATGCAAGTAAATATTCCACTTTTATATTTATCTTATTGTGGTTAAAGTCAGGGCGTAAGATATTCAAGAATATACATAACAAAAATTCCATTTGAAGATTTAGTTATGACTTGGAGAATCTAAAGCTCATTTTCTAAATGCCTGATTCTTATATGTCAACCTAAAATTGGAAGGGATTTTATTATATATGTCAATTGTTCTCCCAGTTTTCCTTTAATATTAGTCTCAGGGTCTCTTTGAGTCTTATTAAAACATGTCAAAGAACTCAGAAAAATAATGAAAGGGAGAAAACCTTAGCTTTGAATAACACAGTATAATAAAAAGTACAAAGTTTAATCAAAGAGACTGAATTTAGAACAGAAAGAACTAGAAAATTTTAAGAGTTAAATTAAAGTAAAATAAATTCAGTCAAGTTAAGGGATTAAAATAATTTTATGCTAGATTGAACCGATGCTATTTGTTTATTGTTAATATACTTATTATCTCTCTCTTTTTTCACTATATGTGTGTGAATGTATTTGTGCTTTAATTTTGTTAAAGAAGGTACTGTAAAATGTTATTGATTGCCTTCTTTAATAAACAGTTACTAGTAGATTTCTAAATATTTACTAAATAGATTTATTGTAATAAGACTACCCAGGCCAGTAGGTGGTATAGAGGTTAAGGCAGCTGAATCTAACATAGACAATTCTGCATTTTAAATCCTGGACCAGGTAGTTTAAAAATCAGAGGGTGAGAGGTAGGCAATCAAGAGGGAAAAAAAGGCATAATATATAAGAAACAAGAAATGGTTCATTATTTTTTGACAATAACACATTTGGTAATCTCCATGATTGAGCCAATCAATATACAGTGTATTCTGGATGAAAAATCTCATTTTGTAAACTGTAATGATGTACAGTGAATTAATATAAATAAATTTAAAAAATAATAATAATAAATTATGCTTAGTGCTTGTCCATGCATGCTTAAAATCCTACGAGGAGATGGAAGGGAAAAAATTGAGGTGTGACCATACCCCTGGGAGAAATTTCTCGATCTTCCTTTCCTCTCCTATCACTTTTTCTGTCTCTCTGTCTGTCTGTCTGTCTCTCTCTAGTGAGTGCATGCTGCTTATAGAAAAAAAAGACTACCTAATCCAAGTAATGTAAAAGCATATTGAAGAAAGTCATGCATAAGTATTCTCTGGTTTTGAAATCTCTGCCTTATATAATATTGATTTCTCTGGAAACTAAAGAAACATTTTTTTTCCTTTTATTTAAAAATTGTTTTTTCATTTCATTTTCTTCCATACATTCAATCACATTAGTATTTGTCTTACAAAATGGATATTTCAACAGGTGAACATTTCTCCCTAGTACTGTTGATAAAACCACAAAATATCTTCAACAGAAAATACCACACCTCTTTGTGCCATTAATGCTTTGCCTCCCTGTCCCTCCCCCAAATGTCCTTCCTCAGACC
>NW_006205315.1:1566-2736 GCF_000334495.1 Tupaia belangeri chinensis | reverse complement strand
GATGGTTTTCTCCAGGATTATGGGTATCCTGGGGAGGTGCCCTGTCTTCTTCCCTCTAACTGAGAAGGCAATACCTGGTCCCCATCTCTCATGGACCCTCCTCTCTGCTTTTTCTACACTTAAGTGTTGAGAGATATTCTGAAGAGATGCACTGCAGGTGTCCTTAGAGGGGCCAAGTAGCCATTTCCTGAGACTTGAGTCTGAATAGAGAGAAAGTGTAGACAGGCCAGCTAGTTGGTGGAAATATCTAGATTTCTCAGTCTCTGATGGTGTTGGTGCTTTCACAGGTATGGAGGTGGGGGTGGGAATGCCCAGGGCTCTTGTACTTCGTTGTGCAAAAATGCTGGTAGTTTTCAGTCGTTGGGGTAATTCACCTCATTTCTCCCAATCACAGGTGATTCTTCTCCTCTTCTATTTTTCTTTTTAATTCCACAGGACCATGGAGATGTGAGATTGTCTGGTCTTAATGATATTCTATGCTCGACCAACTGGTTGGCTTTCAAGATGCCAAGCTCTTAGGGTAGGGTGGTGAAAAAAAATTTAATGTCTTCACTGAAGTATTAGAACACATTGGGAACACAGTGAGGTGTGGGCAGGAAACTTCATTAAGCCCACAGGCTACCTATTGTACTTTATACAATAAATGTTATCTCCTTGCCTGTTCTATTGTTATGCAATTGAAGAGTGCTGGGGTCTGAGGTTGCTGTATAAAACATGTTATTTTGGAGGATAGTTCCTCTCACCTTCTTCTCTGTGGTACACAGGGTTCTGGAATCGCTCCAAGTTTAGATAATTGACTGATCCTTTATGTCTCTAGACTGAGATTCAGTACTCCAGGAGCATCCAGTCTTTCTTACAGTTTGTCAGTCTCGGATCATTCCACTGCTGGAAGTATTGGCATTTATTCAATGCTGTGTTTTTTCTCAAAGCTGCCACAGTAGGTGTTTCTCTTCTGTCAGATTGATTTTCCTCAGTGGAGATGGTTTTTGAGCATTAGTTCACCACCTTTTCAGGTCAAAGTTTCCTGAGTAAAACTGTCTTTCCTTTTCATCAACACTTGTCTCTCAAATGTTGGCTTTTCATCAGTGAGCACCTGAACTTTGGTGTGGTCACTGACACCAAACTGCAGCTGGTTCAATAGCAATAAAAGGTCCTACTTAAAGTAAGCCC
>NW_006205315.1:0-1377 GCF_000334495.1 Tupaia belangeri chinensis | reverse complement strand
ATCTGAGCCATTGTGGTTTGAGTCTCAGACCTGGTGCCTTGGTTTTGCACTTTCCCTTTCTCTTTCTCTTTCTCTCACTGATCAAATAATATAATAATGAATAAAACTAAATTAAATAATTCTTTTAAAAATGTCGGGAGAATGATGTTTGTGTTATGACTTAATCCAAATTATATGTAAGAGAGAAATCTCAAGATTTGTTTTTACAAATTCTGAGAGAAAAATAACCTTGAGATAGAAAAGTGTAGAAAATAACATGAGTAATGATCTGAAGTATTCAAGTCTTCTTACTGACTTGGGCACATAGAGAACAGCTGACACAGACCAGGATCTCTAAGTGGAAATTTCTGCCATGAGAACCCTCCTGGTGGAAGTGTAGCACAAAGCTCAGTGATCTTAGATGTGCAGACATCAAGCTACCACATCCCTGCAGCAGCAGGTGCAGGAGGAGTTTTCACTTCTCAGATGCAGAGAGGAGCTGTTGGCAGGGTTCTGGGGAGAATCCAGTGAGTGGTGGGTGCCCTGTCCAATGGCTGTCACTTCCTCCCTGTCCCAGCCCAGGCTGATGCCTACTCAACTTGCCAGCTCCTTCCCACAAAAGTGGTGGATGGTGAACCCAATCCAGCCCCCAGAGTAAGAGGGTTTAGAGGGACAGGCAACACCCACCATGGCACAGTAAGGAACTTATTAGTAACTGGTTAATAGATGAGGGCAGAATGTGCTGCCATGTGCCCAGGGAAGGCATCCTGATATGGGACCTGGATAGCATATACCTGGAACCATACATAGGAGGGGGCTGGACAGCTCACCTGGATTTCAGTGGGCCTGGACCCCAGCCAGTCTGGGTGATATGGGACCAAGCCCATACCGTGGTCAAAGCAGATATCAAGGGTGGGGGATAGCAGAGGTGCTGAACTGTCAATGGCCATGAAGGGGTGGGCATGAGGATGCCCTGGACTTGGGGCACTCTGAGGACCTTGATAGCCTGCAAAAGCCCCAGTTTCTTGGAGCACAGGCTGTACCTGGAGCCATAGGGTGGGCTGTGGGTTGGGGAGGGTAGAGTGAGCATCACATAACTGCCCAGTCAATGCTGATGTGCCAATTTGTAAATCTAGTCCCCAGAAACACAATTCAAAGGGGACAGAGACTATTGACATTAATCACACATCTATTTTTTGTACAGTTTTTGCCATGGAGTGTGTGTGTGCTCACAAGAGAGAGAGACAGAAACAGAGAAAGAGTTAGGAAAAGTGAGAAATTACCCACCAGGGATTATGGCCATTCCACAGTCTCTTCTCCTTTGTTCTAGGACTATAAGCAAGTACACATACATGTCTGGCATAATCTTTAGTCTGCCAGGTCTGGAACTAAAACTGT
>NW_006205314.1:958584-967144 GCF_000334495.1 Tupaia belangeri chinensis | reverse complement strand
AGGCAATAATGCCTAAAATAGACAAGTGAGACTATATTCAACCAATAAAACTACTTGTGGAAAATGCTGGGGAAACTCTGGGAGACATTGGAGTAGGCAAAGACTTCTTAAATAAGACTCCCAAAGCACAGGCAATAATCCCTAAAATAGACAAGTGGGACTATATTAGACTAAGAAGTTTCTGCACAGCAAAGGACACAGTAACAAGTGTGAACCGACAACCCTCAGAATGGGAAAATATTTTTGTTAAATATGCCTCAGACAAGGGACTGATAACGAGAATACATAGGGAACTCAAGTGCCTTATGCGAAAAAAAATGATTAACCCGATTAAAAGATGGGAAAGTGAGCTGAACAAAAGTCTCTCTAAGGAAGACATACGAACAGCCAAAAAGCATATGAGGAAATGCTCAACATCCCTCATCATAAGGGAGATGCAGATAAAAACCACAATGAGATACCACCTAACCCCTGTCAGAATGGCAAAGATTAAGAATATAAAAAGTGATAAGTGTTGGCGGGGATGTGGTGAAAAGGGAACCCTCCTACACTGTTGGTGGGAATGTAAACTAGTTCAATCACTGTGGAGAACAATATGGAGGTTCCTCAAAGATCTACAAATAGAACTACCATTTGATCCAGCAATCCCACTTCTGGGTATTTACCCAAAAGACAGGAGAACGCTCAGTCAGAAAAGTGCTTGCACATCAATGTTTATTGCAGCACTATTCACGATTGCCAAGAAATGGAACCAACCTAAATGTCCACAAACTGATGAATGGATGGAAAAGTGTGGCATATATACTTTATGGAATACTACTCAGCCATAAAAAATAACAAGATCCTGGCATTTGATAGAAAGTGGTCAGATATAGAAGATTTATTGCTGAGTGAAGTAAGCCAGGCTATGAAAGAAAGATGTTGTATATATCCACTTAATATATACTGACTATCTGCACTCTATGGTAGAGCGTGAAATATTGGAGGACATAAAAGCAGTGAAAATACTAAATGAGAATAAGACATTGTGGAATGGGGGGGTGAATAGAAGAGGATTGAGAAAGATAGCAAGAGAACAAATAAAGAGGCATGACATTAATGGGACACAGATATGGCTTATTACCTGTTGATGATGACATGTATAGTATTCTCAACTGGTTTGGTCTCAGAAGTATTTCATGATGGGTAAAGTCTTTTTACAAGCAAAATGAGAAATAGTGATTGCCTGTTTAAAAAATTATTGGAATAATAATAATAATGATAGAGAAAAACAATGAAAAGAGATTGAATGATGAAGTGGGGATTTTAATGTCTATGTATTGACTAACATCTATGGCATTCCCTTTTGAAAAAGCAATGTAATGCATTGTAAAGTTATATGCAATTCAATGTAATATAAACAAGATTATGATGATAACAACAACAAAAAAATAAAAGCTCATGGAAAGAGCTAGACCATGGCATGGCAATTAAAATGACTGGGATCTCATATGGCTAACTGTGCAATTCAAGTCCCAGGCCTGGTGGCTTGAGAACACACCAGGCATATATGCGTGAGTGCTCAAAATCTTGAAAGAAGAAATAAAGGAAAAGGGATTGCAGTGTGACCATCCCCCGTGGAGGGGGAGTTCCTCACTTCCTTTCTTTCTCTGTCTCTGTCTCTGTCTCTCTCTCTCTGTGTCTTCATGTATCTCTCCAGCAAATGTGTGAGCCCTCTGGCAAAATTTTAAAAGACAAAGAGAAAAGAAAATTCATGGAAACTGCGTATTATGGAAAGACTATGTATTCATGGATTTCATTGTTTTAATAACAAGATAAACTGTAATTTCAAAAAAAAAAATTCTACATTGCCCGTCCACTTGTAGTTAAGAAAGGTCGTGCAACTACCCCTTTCAATTGAACTGTGCACAGAAGCATCTTTTGTTATATCCCGGCATTTGAGAGCCAGTACACCACTTCCAAGTTCAATCTTCTATTCATGAGGAAACACTACAGCCCATGTTGAGATGCTTGGAACTATTATGTCAAAACATCCAGAATCCATGGGCTGCCTGAGAGTGGAGAACTCCTGCCAATCAGCATCAGCATCTTTGCTCAAAAAATAAATGTTCATTATGTTAGGCCACTGAAGTTTCAGTTTTCATCTGCTGCAAACAGCTTACAATGGTTTTGATTAATATAGAGCTAGTAGGGGCCAGCAAATGGCATGGTGGTTAAAGGCGCTGGACTCCCACATGGCCGACCACGGTTCAAGTCTCAGACCTTTCTTACTTCTTCTCTCTCTGTGTGTTTCTCTGATCAAACTGAAAAATAATAATGATGATAATAATAAATAAAGTTAAATAAAATAATTCTTTAAAAAATATAGATCTAGTAATAATATATTTGTTGTAAGGAATATTTATTTTGGTTTTTTAGGTTTTGGCTATAGGGTGCATGCACTTGCTAAAGAGAGATAGAGAGGGAAAGTGAGAAGTCACCCTCCAAGGGGAATGGCCATGCCACAGTCTCTTCTCCTCCATTGTCCTCTCAGGATTCTGGGCACACACTCTCATGCACCCATCATGATTTTCAAGTCACTAGGTCTGGACTTGAACCACACTTGACCATGCGGGAGTCCAGTGCCTCAACTACCATGTCATCTGGTGGCTCCATAAGGCATATTTAAGTATTTAAATTACAAAGGTAACAGTGCATTTATTCTTATTGCAAAAAAGTGTGAAAGAATGTTATTCCTTTCTTTATAGAGGTTCTCCAAAATTCAGCCCCTACTCAAAGGTAACTACAATTAACATGTTAAAGTGATTGTTTAAAGTGGAAAGGCTGTGAATATTTTAAATTTTTATAAGGTTTACTCCAAAAATGTTGTATCTATTTATTTTCTCAAAAACTAATATGCGCTCACCAGACAGAGAGAGACAGAGAGACAGAAGGTGAGAAATCACCTCCCAGGGGGGATGGCCACGCCGCAATCCCTTCTCCTCCGTTTTCCTCTTGGGATCTTGGACATGCACGCACACGCACCTGGTGTGAGTTTTAAGGACTGGGTCCGGGACGTGAACCGCGGTCAACTACATGGGAGTCCAGCAACATAGCCATTACGCTTACTGCTGGTCCCAAAAACTAATATGAGTATCTTTCACTCTCAAAAATATTTTATTTTGTGGGCCAGCCTATGGCATGGTGGTTAAGGTGGTTGGATCCCACATGGTTGAATGTGTGGTTTTAGTCCCAGATCCAGCACCTTTAAAAACACTTCTGGTACATGTGAGTGCATGCCCAGAATCCTGAAAGGGAAACATGGAAGAGAAAGGATGGTGGAAAGATCATTCTCCATGGGGAGTGCTTTCTCACTTTATTCTCTCTCTGTCTTCTTCTAGTGAACATAAACTAAAAAATTTTAAAAATAAATTTTTTATGTATTCTTTTAAACTTTGATCAAAATTATGGGTAAAGAATATTGTCTCACTGCTATTTAAATTATTATCTCTACATTTTCTAATTGAGTTAAACAGAATATTAACTTAGTCCTTCACTCATATAAAGCTGAATTCAAGCAGTGATGGCCTGAGTAACACAATGTATTTGCACATGATTTAAAAATTATAGTATGTGAACAGGGTATTTCTCCTTAACTCAGAGAAGGAACAATTCAGCCAGACCAACCAGGAGTCAGGGAAGGGGACATAACAGGACATTCTACGGCAGTAAGGGGCACTAGCAAGATCTGGGGGAGAGCAATTGTCAGGGTTCTTGAGAGATGCCACATGCTAAGCCAAGTTCCCAGAGGCTCTGGCAGACTGGCACTCAGAGCTCTGAACCCAGAGTCCAGCAAGTGTGGGGGAAACCATAGGGAGAGCAGGTAGGGGAGGGGGCAGGACAACAGACAGGAAAAGGCTGGGCAATCCGGGAATGGTTATCACCAGTTGGAAGTCACAGTATGATCCGAGTGGGCAGGTCTTTTGTTGAATAGACCAGAAGTATGCCTGCACCTCAGCATGCCCGACACGTCAGCCTACATTAGAATGCGTCCTACCTCCTGTCAGGAAGGGTGCTGCTGGCTCTCTGTGCCATTCTGGCTGAGCTATACCTCCTGACCACTACAGTGTCCTATGGACCCTCACCAGTGTGCCAGGTCAGGGGCTGTTCTGATTCCTATTGGGGGCTGGTGTCTTAGGCCTTGTGTGCAGTAGAGCCTCTCTGAACCCCACTATGTGAGTGCATTGGCTGGTGACTGATGAATGACAGCTGAGACAGGCCAGGAGTATTGCTGAGCAATGGAAGGCAGTAGTGTGGCTGGAGGGGTGGGGATCTTAGAGAAAGAATGCCCTGGGACTAATAACCTGAGACTACAGACGAACGGATGTGTGCAAATGCGCCTTGAGAAACAATCTGGAGGGTGTCCTTGCCTCTGGCTGCCTCCTGTGGTTTCTGAGTTCTTGGCACATCAGAGGGCAGGTGTCCAATGGCTGTGACTGCTGGCCAGCTGATACTGTCTGGGATGGGGTTTGGCCCAATTTGCAGACCTCTGCAGGGGGCATAGAAAGCCTGTAGAGATGGACCCTAGGACATGAAACAGGGGCACAGTGGTACAATTCAGGAAGCCCTGTGTCATCCTGGTGAGAGCAGTCACACCTACAAGATGGTGTTTGGGTCAGAGAGGAGACGACTGTGATGATACTCTCAGTGATAGCAGCTGTGGGAATTTTGGAGTTAAGTGGGCACAGTCAACTGAACTGTAAGTCTTCTCATGGAGACAGAAGGCTCAGGTGGAGCTGGGTTGGGGGCAGGCTCCACAGTTCGAATCAGCAAATGTAAGTCTCTGGTACTTGGATCAATTCATGTATTCATCCAGTCAACATTTATCCACCATATGTTGAGAAAAAACACCTTGTGAACAAAGGAAAACAAGGCACTTAATTCTGTCCATAGGAGGGTGAATGGTGAGGTGAAGCCAACATGTGAGAGCTCTCAGAGGTCGGGGATCAAGTGATAACAGGGCGAAGCTCTGATGATCTCACTTCTGAGGCTCCTGATGAGGTAGAGCTGCTCCCCTCAGCAGAGACTAAGCGTGAAGGAGAATGAACTGGTGGCCGTTTGACCAGGACAAGCGTGGAGGATGTAGTCAGTGCAGACCATGGAGGTGGAAGGTGTTGTAACCTGTCCAGGTGGAGCTGTCCACTGGGCAATAGGAAACATGGGTCTATCTATTAGAATTGGGGCCTGGTCCAGAAATAGGTTTGGTTGTATCATCAGGGGTCATTTGAAGCCATCAGTTTAGGTCAAATAAAGTGTTGTATAGATTGTGGACTATATGCTTGTATTAGCCAGAGTTCTCAGGAGACATGGAACCAAGAGGCTATATATTACATAATATATAATCTTTCTGAGGGAGGGGGTCAGTAGTATAAGTCCTGAAGTCTGAAGACCTGAGAACCAGAAACTCCAAGGTCTGAAGGCAGGTGAAAGTGAATGTCCCAGCTCAGAAATAGACTTCTTCCTTCCCCTGTCTTTTCGTTCTGTATGGGGCCTTAGAAGATTGGCTGATGCTCCTTCGCACTAGTGCAGGAGGACCATCTTTACTCAGTCTACTGATGCAAATGCTGATCTCTTCTGGAAACACTCTCCCAGACACACCCAACAATAATGTTTTACCTGTTATCTGGGCTTCCCATAAACTGAACCATTATGAGTGTACTCCTTATAAACTTGGCATCCATATTAATCTTTTCAAACTATACTTAATCACCAAATAAAGATAATAACCTGTGGCGAGCACTGCATATGGAAGCCATCTTGAGCTATCTGCCATCTTGAGCTATCCACCATCTTGGAAAGCATTAGGCTTCACTTCCTCACTGAGCAAACCGTCTCTCAGAAATCATGTGACCAACTGCTCTCCCCAGAAGTGGTTGGGTTTCTAGGCAACGGGAGAGATCCACCCACATCAATGATTGGTTCATGCTGTTCTATCTCATTTGCATTTCGGGCAACCAATTGGTTCCCACGAGCTGTATATAACTCGCCATTTCTCCTCAATAAACGGAAGTAGACGGAAGAAGATGATTTGATCAGCATCTCATATTGTGTGTGTGTGTGTTTGTCCCATCTCTCACTCCCTCCCCCAAGGAACCTGTTCGACTGTCCTGCGGGTCGGGACAATAACCAGATCATAATTCTGCCCAGTATGATACAACTATCCTACATACAACTCCACATATTCTAATCCCTCATTATAATGGAGTAAGAAAGGAAAGAAACATATTTGCTTATACACACAAATATTCATAACAAAATAGGGAATCATGAGGTGGAAATGGGAGTGGTTTCATTCATCATTACCCCTAGGGACCCACTACCAAAATTTTTACTTCTTGTTTCCATGACATCATGCTCTGTTGGTCTATAGATTTCACTTCTAGTGAGGAATGCTACCAGCAGGAGACACAATAATTCCCTTAAATTGCCACCTGACTACTTTGGGCTCCTTGTACCTCTGAATCAACAGATCAAGAAGGCAGTTACAGTGGTGGTTGGGGTGACTGGACTCTGACTGGTGCCCAAGAGGGCTGGTAAGGGTGGGCCAGCAGAATCAGGCCTGCCCTTGTCTAAGACAAGGTCTCTGGATTTTCTCACTTCTACATTCCCATCCATCTTGGACCTATAGCAGCCATAGACTCCATTCTGGTCAGCCTGCAGGTGAAATAGTGGGAAGAAAAGTGTGGGAAGAGAGGGGACAAGGGAAGAATAGACCTGATCTCAGGACTGTGTATAAAAATTGCAAAAACAGATCCAGCTATACAGAAAGATTGGGGAAAGAAAGGAAGAACAATCCCTTTGTCTGTAAGAGAGTCTCTAAAGTGGGACCAGCAGTTAGTGTGATGGCTATGTCGCTGGACTCCCACATAGTCGACCGTGGTTCAAGTCCCAGACCCGGTGGCTTAAACACACACCAGGTGCGTGTGCGTGCATGCCCAAGATCCCGAGAGGAGAGTGGAGGAGAAGGAATTGCGGCATGGCCATCCCCCTTGTGGGATGATTTCTTGCTTTCTGTCTGTCTCACTCTGTCTGTCTGGTGAGTGCACGCACCCTATAGCAAAAACCTCTCCAAAAAAAAAAAGAAAAAAAAAGAAAAAAAAAGAAAAAAAAAGAAAAAAAAAAGAAGAGAGTCTCTAAAGTTGTTAGTCAGCTGTGATTTTATTTCAAAAATGGAAATCTGGTTTAGTAATGTTCTGGAGGTGCTGTGAAAAGGAAAGTGAGGATCTTAAGCAAGCAGAGGAAGAGCAGGAATTTCAGAACTGACAGCTAGCGCAGACCTGGTTCCTGGAAAAGGTCAAGTACACTTAGGCTGTAGAAAACACTAGTGTCGGGAAAATATCATCCTGCAGAGTGAGTACTCACCCCTACATAAGGCTCCAATTTTGTTCCCTGGTGCTATTTATACAGTGGTGGGATACAATTCAGGCAATAATGGAGTTTTCCCACTTCCTATACCCACACTGCTTGCTCCAGAAGTCCTCTTTTCTCCTTCATCCCAACAGCTTAATGCGAGTCACCCTCTATGTTATCAGAAACGAAGGCTGCAAATCAAGATGGACTATTAAGGAAAACAATAGTGGTCTTTGGTTTGAGTACCAAACAGAATGACTTGAACATTCACTTCCCACTTTTGAACAGAAAGACTTCCAGTGGCATTGAGAAGAAGAGGAAAGAAGATTAAGAAACTAAGAAACTTAGCTGTAAGGTGCACAGCCAGGGCCTCAGATATGCAGGGAATGATGATTGCTGTCCCAACTTTCTCTCACCTCTATTCCTGTGTGATGACATTCACCCAGTCCCTTCCCTGATCTGCACTCCTCATAGCTGGGGATACTCATAAAGCAACCTCCAAAGGATGAGTCCAACATTTTAAGTAAAATGGTAGTACATTGATGAGAAAGACTGACCCTGATTATAGTCAACTACAAAAGAGCCAGTTTGAAATCACCCTCTAAGAAAATAGTAGCCCTAGTTTTATAAAAAGGGAGAGAAAGAAAGAAGAAAGGACAGAGGAAAGGAATGAAGAAAGGGAGGGAGAGAAGAGGGAGAAATTTTAAGAAAAAAGAAAGGGGCCTGCAGGAGGCATCATGGTTAAAGTGACTGGATTCCCACATGGTCAACTGAAGTTCAAGTCCTGGACCTGGTAGCTCAAAAATCACACTGGGCGTGTGTGCATATGTGCCCAAGATCCTGGGAGGAAAACGAAGTGTGGCGTGACCATCCCCTCTGGGAGGTGATTCTCACTTTCTGTCTCTCTTATCTCTGGTGAGCATATGTGGCCTACAGCAAAAACCTAAAATAAATAAAATAAAAAAAAATAAAAATAACAATGAAGCAAATAAGTGAGAAGAAAAGGCCTGATTTTGAGAGGAGGGAAAGGAAAGAAATGGAAAGAGGGAAGAAGAAGAAGAAGAAGGAGGAGGAGGAGGAGGAGGAGGAGGAGGAGGAGGAGAAGAAGCTGAGCATCCACAAAGATAAGTGCATTACTCATACGAAAGGAGGCAACTTCATCCTGCCAGTA
>NW_006205314.1:936430-958182 GCF_000334495.1 Tupaia belangeri chinensis | reverse complement strand
ACGCACCCTATAGCAAAAACCTCTCCAAAAAAAAAAAGAAAAAAAAAGAAAAAAAAAGAAAAAAAAAAGAAGAGAGTCTCTAAAGTTGTTAGTCAGCTGTGATTTTATTTCAAAAATGGAAATCTGGTTTAGTAATGTTCTGGAGGTGCTGTGAAAAGGAAAGTGAGGATCTTAAGCAAGCAGAGGAAGAGCAGGAATTTCAGAACTGACAGCTAGCGCAGACCTGGTTCCTGGAAAAGGTCAAGTACACTTAGGCTGTAGAAAACACTAGTGTCGGGAAAATATCATCCTGCAGAGTGAGTACTCACCCCTACATAAGGCTCCAATTTTGTTCCCTGGTGCTATTTATACAGTGGTGGGATACAATTCAGGCAATAATGGAGTTTTCCCACTTCCTATACCCACACTGCTTGCTCCAGAAGTCCTCTTTTCTCCTTCATCCCAACAGCTTAATGCGAGTCACCCTCTATGTTATCAGAAACGAAGGCTGCAAATCAAGATGGACTATTAAGGAAAACAATAGTGGTCTTTGGTTTGAGTACCAAACAGAATGACTTGAACATTCACTTCCCACTTTTGAACAGAAAGACTTCCAGTGGCATTGAGAAGAAGAGGAAAGAAGATTAAGAAACTAAGAAACTTAGCTGTAAGGTGCACAGTCAAGGCAAGGTGCACAGCCAGGGCCTCAGATATGCAGGGAATGATGATTGCTGTCCCAACTTTCTCTCACCTCTATTCCTGTGTGATGACATTCACCCAGTCCCTTCCCTGATCTGCACTCCTCATAGCTGGGGATACTCATAAAGCAACCTCCAAAGGATGAGTCCAACATTTTAAGTAAAATGGTAGTACATTGATGAGAAAGACTGACCCTGATTATAGTCAACTACAAAAGAGCCAGTTTGAAATCACCCTCTAAGAAAATAGTAGCCCTAGTTTTATAAACAGGGAGAGAAAGAAAGAAGAAAGGACAGAGGAAAGGAATGAAGAAAGGGAGGGAGAGAAGAGGGAGAAATTTTAAGAAAAAAGAAAGGGGCCTGCAGGAGGCATCATGGTTAAAGTGACTGGATTCCCACATGGTCAACTGAAGTTCAAGTCCTGGACCTGGTAGCTCAAAAATCACACTGGGCGTGTGTGCATATGTGCCCAAGATCCTGGGAGGAAAACGAAGTGTGGCGTGACCATCCCCTCTGGGAGGTGATTCTCACTTTCTGTCTCTCTTATCTCTGGTGAGCATATGTGGCCTACAGCAAAAACCTAAAATAAATAAAATAAAAAAAAATAAAAATAACAATGAAGCAAATAAGTGAGAAGAAAAGGCCTGATTTTGAGAGGAGGGAAAGGAAAGAAATGGAAAGAGGGAAGAAGAAGAAGAAGAAAGAAGAAGAAGGAGAAGAAGAAGAAGGAGGAGGAGGAGGAGGAGGAGAAGAAGAAGAAGAAGAAACAAAACGAATAAAAAATTGGACTGTAGTAAGAGCCTTGGATAAAGATTTAGGAGATTTACATTCTAGTCTCTGCTCTGCCACCAACTTAACTAAGTGGTAAGTGCCATCTTCCCTGAGTTTGACTTCCCTCATTTGTGCAATAGTGGTATATATGGACTTAGAGGCACCTCCAAGGTTCCTACATGCTCTGCTATCTTGAAGAAGCCTGCTCACATGGATTGCTCATATTATGCTTCAGTTGAATTATTTATTCAATTTTATTTATTAATTTATATATTTTTAAATTTGACCAGAGCAAGACACACACACACACACACACAGAGACAAAGAGAGAGAAAGAGAGAGAAAGAGAGAGAGAGAGAGAGAGAGAGAGAGAGAGAGAGAGAGATTTTTTACTGTAGGGCGTGTGCACTCGCTGGAGAGAGAGAGAGACAGACAGAGAGACAGAAAATGAGAAATCACTTCTACACAGGGGGGATGGCCACACTGAAATCCCTTCTCTTTCATTCTCCTCTCGGGATTTTAGGCATGCACACACATATGTCTGGTGTGAGCATTAAGCTGCCAGGTCCCAGACTCGAACTGTGATTGACTGTGTGGGAGTCCAGTGATGTAACCATTATACCATCTGCTGGTCCCTCAATTTGTTTTTTTAAAATGGTTTCATTGAGATGTAATTCAGATACCATAAAAATAATTCATTTAAAATATACAATTTAATGCACAGAATTGTCCAACCATCACAATCAATTTTAGGACATTTCCATCAACCCAGTAATTAACTCTTTATCTGTTAGTATTCACTCTCTATTTCCTCCTAACCTTACACTCCAGCCCTCAGTAATCAGTTGTCTTTCTGCTTCTAAAAGTTTGCTTATTCTGGATTTTTCATATAAAATATTTCACCTTTTGTGAATGATTTCTTTCACTTAGCATATGTTTTCAAACTTCAACAATGTGATAGCATATATTTTAATTTCATTATATTTATGACCAGATACTATTCCATTATATGGATATACCACATTTTGTTTTTCTATTCATTTATTGATGGACATTTGGGTTGTTTCCACCTTTGGATACTGTGATTAGTGCTGGTATAAACAGTTGTGTACAAGTTTTTGTGTGGGCATATACTTCCATTTCTCTTGGGTCTACATCTAGGAGTAGAATTGCTGGGTCTAAAGATGACTGAATTTTTACCTTTCGAACAACTGTCATACTTTTTCCAAAGTGGTTCACTCTCTGACAATCCCACCAGCAATGTATGAAAGTTCTAATTTCTCCACACGCTCAGCAACACTTGTTATTATCTGTCTTTTAGATTCCAATCATCTTAGTGGATACGATGTGGTATCTCACTGTGGTTTTGATCTGCATTTTCTGAGTGACCAACCAAAGCTGAGTTTCTTTTATTGTGCTTATTGCCTATTTATGTATTTTCTCTGGAGAAATATCTCCTTAAATATTCTGTCCATTTTTAATGGGGATATATGAACCCTTATTTTTGAGGTGTAAGAGTTCTTTGTGGGGACCAGCAGGTGGCATGGTGGTTAAGGTGCTGGACTCCCACGTCGTGGCCAACCATGGTTCAGATCCTGGTGGCTTGAAAATCACTCACTCTCTCTCTCTCTCTCTCTCTCTCTCTGTGTCTTGCTCTGGTCAAATTTTAAAATATATAAATTAATAAATAAAATTGAATAAATAATTCTAAAAAAAGAGTTCTCTATATACTCTGGATACTGGTGTCTTATAAAATATATGATTTATAAATATTATAATTTTCAGAGGGCTATTTCTTTCCTCGACCTGATGCAAAGGCCTTTGCCATTCAATCTCTCTGATAGTATAGCAAGTTTTCAAGCAGGTGAGTGTCTATTAAATCTCCTATTAATTTCCCACTAGACTTCCCACCTAGGGCAGGTGCTAGGCTTCCTGTACTCTGTGCTTTATGCAACCATCACAGAAGGAGTTCAGTGCTTTCAAGATTTTCTGGAAATCCCAAGAACATATACTGGCTTTAGCATTCACTCATCTCCCAGCATTCCCACTATCATTTTATTCATGGATCTCATGAATTTCATGTTTCAATGTCAAGGAGTAACACATTTAAGATTTGACTTATTTAATCAGCACTTTATTTGTTTTCATAATTAGGGTTCTTCAGGTAATTAATTTTTCCCTTTAATGAAATTTTTGTTAGAGAGCTCAAGTGCTCACTAGAAAAAGAGAGAGAGAGAGTGAGTGAGAAAGCTCCTTCACTCCCATGGGGATGAGTCATGTCATGCTGCAATCCCTTCTCTTCCATCTCTCCCTTCTTCCAGGATTTTGGGCATACATGTGAGCCTGGCATGTTTTTCAGGCTGCCATGCTCAGGACTTGAACCACATGATCGGCCATGTGAGATCTAACTGCCTTAACCACCAGGACATTGGCTGATCTCTGAGTACCTTTTTAAATATATTGTCAAAACTTTAAGATATTGGCAGGTGGCATGGTAGTCAAAGCACTGGACTCCCAAATGGCTGACCATGCTTCAAGTCCCAGACCTGGTGGTTTGACTATCATGTTGGGTGCATGTGCATGCATGCCCAAAATCCCAAGAGGAGAATGGAGGGACTGTGGCATGGTCATATCCTGGGGGGAAGGAGAGGGGAGGTGTTGGTTTCTCACTTTAACTCTCTCTGTCTCTCTCTCTGGGGAGCACATGCGCCTTATGGCAAAAATCTTTAAAAAATGTGAGCTGGCATTCACTTTTTCAGAATGTTTTATATCAAAGTAATTACAGATTCAACCAAGTTACAAAGGTAGTAGAGAGTCCCTAAGTACCTTCATCCAGTTTTGATCAGGGGTTTCTATAATACTATATTTAAACCAGGAAGTTGACATTCATATAGTGTATTTGTATAGTTCTGTCACTTTATCAGAAGTGTAGATTTGTGCAACCACCACTACAATCAACATGCAGAAGAGGGTACAATCAAGGGTATAATCAATATGTATAACTATTCCATCTACACAAACAGCCCTTGTGTTTCCTCTTTATAATCATACCCATCCATCTTCCCCCACTATCCCTAACACCTGGAAATCAATTGTCTGTTCCCCATTTCCATAGTTTTATTTCAAGAATGTTACATACATGCAATCATACAGTATGAGACTTTGAGACTTACTTTTTTTTTCACTCAGCATAATGCCCTTGAGGTCCAAATAAATTGATGCATGTATCGATAGTTTGCTCATTATTATTGCTTTCAGTCTACTATATGACTATATTTGAAATGAGTTTCTTACAAGCACCATATATTTGGATCAGTTTTTAAATCTACTCTTCCACTGTGTCTTTTTATTGATATATTTATTTGGACCATTTTCTTTACTTGAAAGGTCTCATACCACTTTTCTGGCCTCCATGTTTTCTGATAAGAATTCCTTGTCATTTGAATTAATATCTTCTTATAGGTAAGGCGATTCTCAGAATTTTGGGCACACGTGCACACGAGCCCGAAGTGAGTTTTAAGTTGCCTCCATTGTCATCCAAGTTTTATTTAAATTGATATAATTTTCTGCATATACTACCTGTGGTCTGTGAATAAAGACAATTTTCCCTTTTCCTTTCAATGTGGAGATCTTTTCTTTCTTTCATTATATTAGAAAGACCCACAAGTACAATGTTGAATGAGGACCCCCATACCATGATATATATATATTTTTTATCATACTTAGGTTGTTGTTTCCTACACACAAACACCCAACACAACATCCATCACAGAAATATCTGCTTCATTTTCTCTCTACTGTTAAAAGCCAAGCCTGGGTACTACACCTAATGAGATGAACATGATGCTCAGAGTTGAAACGAGATTAGGATACAAAATGATGCAAGTTTATTCACTTAAGTCTTGACAGCCTCAAGGCAGTGATGTCAGCATGGAAAACAAAGATCTGAGGAGAGCTATGTGAACACTGGGAAAAGGAGGTGGATAGAAAAGATCCTTGGTAATAGCCAAGAAGTGAATGATCTTCAAGGTGCAAAACAGAAATTTGTGAGCAATAAGAAGATGATTTTCATTTCCACAGAGATGTAAACATGACCACATTACCATGGAGGAATTTTTAGATAAGACAGATGAAGCTAGGTAATGGTGAAGAGTGGGAGAGAACAGAATGTACCACTGAATAGGGGTGGATCTGGGAAAATACATAGAGGAGACACCCATTCCCTGGCTGTGTGACCTACTAGAATTAAAGATGGGGAAATAATGGTGGAGGGTAAGCTTGGAAGGCTATTTAGGGGGTGTTCCAGAAATGTACCCTTTCTTCAACCAGAGTATACAGACCCCCAGCATCCCTCTCCTGGAGACTCAGGATGGTGCATTGTGAGATGTTTCAGCTGCATCTTGGTGACACCTTTGATGATGTCAGGATGATGATGCTTTGTGATGTCTACGTCCTCCAGAGCCCTCATTGGCTGGGTTGGCTTATTGACCTAACAAAGCCCAAGGGTGTGGCAACCCATTGCCTTGGAGATGGGTATATATACAGGCAGGTCAGGAGGCCTGGGCTAGACCACTGCGAGGCAAGGCGCTGATATGTCAAGGATTGCCAGGAAACCACGAGCCTGTGGGCTGTGTGCTCAGCCACCAGCCACAGGCCAAAAGCAGAAGAAGAAGAGGAGGGCCCCTTCTGAATCCAGGTCCAGAAGAAATATCAAGGTGAGATGACCCACCCAACCTCCTCCTCTGCATGCCTGGAGGCCTCCCTCTTAAGACTCCCACCCTGTCCTCATCTGGCCCAACTCATCCCTCAGCCCACACCCCTTCTCATGAAGGCCCTGCTCCCATCTCACCTCCAGCTTCTCCCCGCAAACCAGTGCCCTTCTGTGATCTCCCTGTTGTCTTTCCAGGTCCGAAAGATGTCCCTGAAAACCAGAAAGCACCGTCAAGGGGGTCGTAGAAACAAGGCCTTCTCCAAAGCTCCCTCCTACTCGAGAAAGCCCAAGGAAGGGAGCGGGTCAGCTGTGTCCAGCTCTCACCACCACCTGAATGAGGAAGTCGCTCAGAATGAGCCAGACCAGGACCAGGAGAACATGGAGAAGCCCACAAGCTCCGGTGTCACTCCGAGTACCAGTCATTGAGAGTGAGGCCAGAGAGCTCCGAACTAGGTGAAGTCTCTAGAGGCCTACCTAAAGGGAAATGTAGAAAGTGGTTTTTACACCAAAGGGTGCAGGATGGTGATGAAATAAAATCAAAGCCACTTGAAATAATGTGTGTGTGTATTCTCTGATGATGGGGAAGGAAGAAGAGGGGATGAGGCAAGTATTTGAGAATGGAGGGGGTGGGTCCTGCAGGGTTGAGGCTTAGAACAGGTTTATGATGAGTCAGACTCAGAAGGTAAGGACTGGGTTAGGGCTGAGAAATGAAGACAAATTTTCTTCCTAACACTTTTACCCACAGACAGAAGTATTCTACAATACATGAGTATGTGGAGGCACCAGATTGGAGAGGGTGATGTTCATGTGGTGGCAAGGTTTCCTCCAAATAAAGGTACACAAATTAATCACCTTTGGGACCCCTACCTCATAGTGGTATTTGTTGCATTTCACTCTGTGATGGTGAATTTTACATGTCACTTTGGTAAGCCCATGACATCCAGATGTTTGATCAAATACCTGTCTAGATGTTCTTGTGAAGGTGTTTTTCAGATGTGATTGAATTTAAATCAGTAGACATTGACTAAAGCAGATTATCCTCCATAATGTGGGCGGGGCACAGGAGGCCTTGTGAGTAAAGACAGAGGTCCCATGAAGAGGAAGAACTTCTGCTATAGACTGCCTTTGGGTGGAAGACTGTAACATCAACTCTTACTGGAATTTCTTGCCTGCTTCCGTGTAAATTTAGATTTGTCTCCAATCTTAATGGAACAGAATAGAGACCCCAGAAATAAACCCTAAACCATGAGCCAATTCTTTATAATAAATCTCTCTTGCAGTCTTTCTGTCTATATCTTTTTATCTCTGTCTATAGACCATGCACATACACACACAAACATACACGTGCTGATTACCGTCCTCTACAGAACCATCATACACACCTTATGCTGTAAACAACTAAAGACCCTCAGAAATACCAAACATATTCTGTGAGGACAACAACAGCTCTACAATCACTAAAAAGTGGTGTTTTGTCATTATAGATACAACATTGCTTAAGTACTTTCTTATTAAGAAAACTTGGACTTGAACAGTTGCCTAATAAGGCAACAGGAGTAGTTAGCCCCTAGTTCAGGCAGTAAATTGGAGATACGTTTTTGCTTTTCAGATTTTACTATAGGGCATGCGCAACTCATTAGAGAGAGGAAAAGTGAGAAATTACCTCTCAGAGGGATGGTCATGCTACAATCCCTTTTCTTCCATTCTTCTCTTGGGATTTTCAGCATGCACACACATGCACTCAGTATGTTTCTCAAGCTGCTAGGTCTGGGACTTGAATGGTGCAGTCAGCCATGTGAGGCAGTTGAATGCCACATAGCCAACTCTGTGGTTAAGTCCATATGCAGTCTACACACTGCATGTGTATCCAAAAATCTCAAGAGTGGAGGAGAAGGGATTATGGCATGGAGGATTGAGGCTTTTGTTGTTGTATCTAAAAAGTTCACTTCTATTTTCTTCTATGTTGTCATCTAGAAGTTGTGTGGTTTTGTGCTTTACATTTAGGTTTATGATCCATTTTGAATTTATTTTGAGAAAAATACTAAGTTGTTATCTCCTTATTGAAGTCAGGGGTAGTTTGACTTGGAAAGGGAAGGAAGCAGGGGAATGACCTTGAACTAATTCCACAGTGGACAGGAGGCCTATAGGGATGCCAGTGAAAGGGCCTTCTCCACTAGCAAATGAACTACCACTAATGTGGGAAGGATGTGTCAAGTTAATGAGCCTCCACCATCAAAAAGGGATTTAGAGCTCTCAAGAAAGGCTTCAGGGTAGCAACTGATCTTTGAATGACAATGTGGTTACCCAAAATGGAGCCATAGGGAGATTAGCTGAGGGAATCCTGTAGAGGAAAGGCACTGTCTGTATCATTTCATCCATCCAGGAGTTGTTGTCACCCCAGAACCCAGCCCACACCTCCTGGGCTCCACATACTTCTTTTATGCTCTCCTCACTCTTGACAGGGTCTTCAGCAGAATTCAAGAATGCTGATTCTAAAAGAGGTCGACTTGTTGCTTTGTCAGAGATTTCACTGAATGTTTGGGTCATTGTCAGATTCGCTCTGCCCAGGGCCAACTCAGCTGTTGTGGAGTTTACTTTTTTCTTCAGCTTTAACTATAGTATTAAAGGGATAGTTAGCCTCTCTTGAAGTTGCAATGGGGTATACAACCTGTGATGACTTATTTTTGGTGTCAGGTTGACTGACTTAAGGGGTACCCAGGTATCTGTTGAAGTATTATTTCTGGATGTGTCTGTGAGGGCATTTCCAGAAGAGATTGACATTTGAATCAGTAGACTGAGTGGGGAAGATCTGCCTTTACCCAGTGTGGGTGGGCACCATTCAATTGGCAAAGGCCCAGGTAGAACAAAAAGGCAGAAAAAAAGGTGAATTTTCTTGCTTGCTTTCTCTCTTCCTAGGCTGGAACACCCTTCTTCTCCTGCCCTTGGACATCAGAACTCCAGGTTCTCTGGCCTTGGATGCCAGGACTTGTACCAACAGTCCCCAGGGTTCTTGGGTCTTGGGCTTTGGACCAAGAGTTCCACCACAGCTTTTTCTGGTTCTGAGGCCTGTAGACTTGAATTGATCCACACTGCCGGATTCTCTGGGTCTCCAGCTTATGGATGGCCTATTGTGGGACTTCTCAGCCTCCATAATTGCATGAGTTAATTCCTCTAATCAATCTACTTTAATATATCTACCTCTCTCTCTATATAACTATTTGTTCTGTCTCTCTGGAGAATCCTATTACACAGCCTCAGAGGTGATGGTGGAAAGCTTAGACGAGAAAGCTCAGCTTCCACACTTGGAGACAGCTGGGAACTGAGTTTCAACTCTTAGAAGGACCTTTGGGATTTTGCTAGTGTAGCCCATCTGAAATAGAAAAAAGGCTGGGAATGGTTTTCCTTTTGCTGGGGGTGGCGGGGAGGAACAAGGAGAATGACTGCCTGAGGCTCTTTCTGAACACTATATCCACCTACATTCCATGAATGTGATCTTCAACTAGTGGAGATTGTCCCAGACTGGGGAGGTGATTTGCTCAGCTGGAAGGATAAATTAGAGTCTTCATGCGGAGGAAGTAACTTCCTCTGGAGGCCAGAAATCCCTCCTTAAGGAATGACATATATTCTCACTTAAGTATGGCAGTATTTGAGAACCTCAGTGTATGTTGCTGGTTTGTGTGCCAGAGTTAGACATGAGAAGACTACTGCAAAAGGAGAGCATGAGTACCTCTCGGTGAGAAGAGGCGATGGCAACATTCCTTCCAAAAATAAGGGAAACTGCCTGTGGTTGTCATCAGCACTGTTCTATGATATGTGTGGTTCACCCCTTCTGGGCACGCAAAGGAATGCCTTGTTTCTTCTGAGTTGAGTCAGGCTATGCTATTAGTTCTGCCTAATGAGTTGTGAGTGTAAGTGATGTGTATTCTTCCTGACTACAGTAGTTAACTAGTAGTATGAGGCCCCCTGCTCTCCCTTTCTTTGCTGCAAAGATTGTACAAGCACAAATCCATGAAGCCACTCTCATCTTGTCCCTGAGTGGCTGCGATATGCAGAAGCTCCCCTGATGACTGCATTAAACACATCATGTGAGATGAACATAAACATTTTCTTGGGACCAGCAGTTAGCGTAATGGCTATGTCGCTGGACTCCCATGTAGTCGATCACGGTTCGAGTCCTGGACCCGGTGGCTTAAACTCACGCTGGGCGTGTGTGCATGTGTACCCAAGATCCTGAGAGGAGCATGGAAGAGAAGGGATTGCGGTGTGGCCATCCCCCCTGGGGGGTCATTTCTCGCTTTCTGTCTCTCTGTCTCTCTCTGTCTTTCTGGCGAGTGCACGTGCCCTAGAGCAAAAACCTCTCCAACAATAAAATAAAATAAAAATAATAAATAAACATTTTCTTTTTAGGGATTTGGGGTTTGACACCACAGTGGTCTTAATATTTTAGCCAGTACCAGATTGAACATTTCCAGTAGCTGCATGAGCAGATAGCTCAGACCTGTCCCAGATACACCAGTGCCCTTTGCTCACTTTGCACTTGTGGCCATATTTTTGGGGGGGAGGGGGAAATTCTTTATGACCAGTTGAAGGAGGGAAAGGGCTCCAACTGGTTCATGGATAGGATGTTTCAGTATGAGGGTACAAACTGAAAATGGATGGCACTGCATCTCAGGCACACTTGGGGGGTGGCCTTGAAAAAGAGTGGCAAGGAAAATTTTCCCCAACGGGCAGAGCTTTGGGTGGTGTATCTGACCTGGGCCCAATTGGACCTAGTGGATAAGAGAGCTGGACCGCGTGTGATCCGTTATGGTTCAAATTCTGGCCCATGCCAGATATGTGTGGGTGCCTCAAATCCTGATGGAATGGAGAAATAGAGAGGAGTTGCAGCATCACCACTGCCCACTGGATGCTTTCTTCCCTTCCTTCTCGCTGTCTCTGGCAAGCTCAAGTGTACTCTGGAAATTAAAAAAAATACCGAGGAAAAAAAGAAGAAAGAAAGAATTGGGCTGCTAGCTGTCCAAGAGCTAGGAAAGGAGAGGACTGGAAGAGGATGCTAAATAAGCAGGGTGTTGCCCATGGGAACAGTATATTTCAGACAGAAGCAGGAGGGAGCTGGAGTCTGCCACTTGCCAACATTTCTGACCCCTCCGCCATGTGAAATGAATGGGAGACTTTCTAAGAAGTTCACGTGTTTCTGCTCCTTTCATTCCTCGAGAAAATTACGTTGGAAGATTTTTCCCTTCTTTTGGTTTATTTCTTTTGCCCTTTGAACTATTTTTCCCAGCCAGAATTTTGGTCTGTACATGTAGTTGGGCCCAGATAAAAAAGATAGAAATACCGAGAGAAAAAACACGGAAAGATATTGGAACTGGGTAATATGGAGTCAAGGCTGCAGAGCTGGGTTCTGTTGCAGCAAGTCTTAGGCTGGCCATCAGGGAAGGTCATGTTCCCATTCTGACAACGATGCCCTATGCAGCCTCTGAGCTGCTTCCAGACCACTGGACAGAAATTCATTGGAGTGCCATGGCAGACAGGTCTCTTATCCCCTATTGCTTGTAAACACATTGGTATGACAATATGCTAAAGGTTATTAAAAGAATAAAGAAGTCTGCCTCAGACCTGTATCCCTTACTGACTCCCATCCTTGAGACGGATCAGGAGGAGAGCTTGGGAGAAACCTAAATATGGGAGGCAGCACTGTACTGGGTTGTGGAAGAAGCTGGGCCAAGATGGGAGTCTGGGGAGAGAAGCCTTGCTGAAAGCCTGGGAAGCTGTGGCAAGAGCCTCTTTGAAGCTGGGGAGAGCGAGGGGTAGCACACTCCTCTCCCCTCCACGTCTCTTAGAGAATTGCATAGTTATGCAGGCAGCAAAAGACAGTGGAGGAGGGGGCAGTGCCAGGCCCATTCAAGGGTGACAAGCGCCACCTGTGGTCCTGGGCCCCTTCAGAATCTGGCTGGTTGGCACAAATTCCGTCCGCAGCAGCACATGTGCTGGGAATCCCTCTCCACCCCACTTCCAGCCCTGCTCACTGCATTTTCCCCTCCAGCATGTACCTGTGACCCCTCTGATGTGGTAAGCTTGTAGCAGCAGGAAGGTTGCCAGGAGTTGACAGGGTGACTTTTGCCTCTCAAACCATCATAAAAGAGTTGGTGGGAAGGTCAAGTGGGCAGGCTGCACTGCAAAGGCTACCCAGCGAGGACTGCCAGTGACAATATCCAGTGAGCGAGACACTGAACATGTGCACCTTGATGGGGTGTTCTGCAGCCAGTGAGGCCTTGAGGTGAGCATCAGTGGACAAATGGACTTGGGAGCCCAAGTCCGGTGAAGGAGACCAGGAAGGCCAGCCGCTGCTAGTAAGAGTCAGAACACCGAAGAGGGGCTATGCAAGAAACTTTTGCTCCTGTATGCCCCAGCTTGGAACTGGGAGCAGACCAGGAAAACAGCCCCTTCAGGGGCGTGCACAGCCCCCCTCACCCCTTGGGCCTGCTTAGAGCACAAAGGAGCCACATAGGAAGTCACTGGGTTATGATTACTGCTGCTACTCTAAGCTTTTCACCAAAGGTGCTTGGAATGCACTAATGAATGTGGGTCACAGTGAGGATCACCTACATCATCCATGGGGTGTTTGAATGGGACTCTGCAAACATTTTTTTTGGTGATGTGTACCTGTGCATAATCTGAGTTTTCTCATGCACGATCCCCTTTTCCCAAGCCCTCTGTTTCCTTAGAATCCTGGGTCCCCTCATGTGCGCCTGCCAAGAACCTGTGGCAGTCCACGTGGCTTCCAGTCTCAGAACCCTTGCTCTGCCTCACTATGGCAGCTGGGCCTCTCTGAACACTCTGAACCTCAGTATGTCCTTTCCCCATCCCCAATGGGCTTCCTTGGTCTCTCTTATTGCACATTTGCATCGGCAACAATGATTGTTAAAATCACTTGTTCTTTATAAAGACTGTCCACCTCAGTACCTCATAAAATATGACTAAATGCCCACCTCGTAGTTCTGCTCCACTACTTGCTCTGTTTTAAAATTTTTATTTCAAATGATTAAGGATGGCTTGTGCAAAAGCATCAACTAATTTTGACTGTGCTGTTGCTAACTCCCCTCCACTTGAAAACCATGGCTTCAAATGTCCTAGGTTTTGAGGAGACCGATGTGCTTAAGTAGGAAGGCCACAGTGAGCGATGGGAGCCAGAGGCTTCCTGGGCTGACAGACGTCTCATGTGGCACCTTTCAATCCAGTGGAGAAGAAACACAATGACCCGTCAAATATTTGCCATTAGATATGTTTATTTTTCCTTGTACGCTACTTACATTTTTCAGAAACATAATTTTATGTTTCTTCATGTTTTACTTTTTTTGAAGTCAGGACCTGTCAAGGTCTTTATCATGCAAAAATGTACATTTAAAGAGAAAAAATGGGGTGCCCAGTCACCTTGCGAGGCGCTGCTGCTCTGTGCCCTTTGGGGCCCTCTGTGCCTTGCGGGTCAGGCTGTCCAGATCCCTGAGTCTTGGTTCTCCTCTTTTCTTGGTTTTCACTGAAGACCTGCATGTGTGTGATTTGACTGGATGTCATCTGCTTCCAGAATGTCACTGGCTTGGCTGACTTCCGAAGAATTCCCTGGCACTTTGTGATGTTGGGCCCCATGTTCAGTTGTGCTGAACTCAGGCACCAGCTCTGCTGCTGACTACTGACCCCAGGAATGCAGTCTGGCAAGATGGTGGGAGCAAAGTCTCACACAAATTGAGTCAACAGAGGTGACTCTGAACTGGGGCTACTTCATAGTTTAAGCATATTGAGGATACACGTTAACACCCTTACCCCTCCCTCCCCTGAAAACCCAACACTGATAATACAGATTTTCATATTGATCACAGGACACTACCACAAACACGAATGCACTACACTTTTTGTAGGACAAGACACAATTTCCTTTGATGTTGGATAGTGGAATACCTAGAAAGTCACTGCTCATCACCACAAGTGGACTACCATGCAGGTGGGTTGCATTCATTAGTTAACAGCTCAAAGGGTTAGCTCTTGTATTTACAGAACACGGAAATTCCTCCTTAGGAATGGCCACACTCTCAGCAAAACTCAGCTCTAATACGTGATGATTTTGCAGCCTTGCTATTAACAAGATAATATGAATTGTAAGAACACATCTGACAAGCTGTGAAGATCCAACAGATTGTCTGTTACCTCTGCAAAGGCACTGTACAAGGATACAGACTAAAGACCACAGCAGCATGGCAAGGGGAGATCTGGCAACTTTCCAGTCAAAACGACCACACCCATGCTTCAAGTTCCTGAAAAGGTGTCATGGCCAAGCCTCCACCTCACCTTGACATTGAACCTCACAGAGCACGAGTGGCAGGACAGTTCACACTTCTCATTGTAGCATATTAGGGCAAGGAACCAGTTCTGAGGGCTGCTGACTAGGTTGAGCTACATGTATCTACAGGGGTGTTCACAACTGGCCTCTCTGCCCTTCCTCAGTGCTGAGAAGTCTTCCTGCTGCCAGACAAATCTGATGACCCTCTTCTTGTTTCTCCTGCTCCAACCTCCCTTGATGACTTCACCATGGACGAACTGTTTGTCTCTCATGGAGCTCAAAGCTCCTTCAGGGTCCTGGAGACTGAAATCCAAGCCAACTGACCAAGGTTTAGGCCTAGGAAGCCAGCCTGTCAATATCCGTGTTGGGAGCCCCAGAAAGCTGCCACTGCTCTCCCTTCAATCTAGATCTCTCTTGCTTTTTGCTGTCATCCAAAAACACTTGTGGGAACCCTCCTGTGCATGCACATGTGTATGGCCATGTGCGTATGTGTTCACTGTGTGGAGGAGGGTGAATTCTGGTTGTTCTAGAAGGGCCACCAATGGGGAACACATGCTTTCAGGTGTATTTCCTTTACACGCCCATTCAAATCAGGTATGCAGACATGCACTGATACATATGCATGCAAAATACACCCATGTGTGTACACACAAGCACACATATACAGAAGTTACCCTTTTATGGGGTGCACACACAAACATGCTTCCACACATTGCTGCAGATACATGTCTATACATACCCATGTGGACGTATACCATAGACATAGTGCTGTACAGCTCCTTAAATGACTGTGTGTGTACCCAGAGCTGCCATGGTACACATACACACACATCCCAGGCATACACAAAAACACAAACGTAGAATCCCAGTTAAAAGAGTTAAAAGGGTGGGTGGGGAGAGGAGCAAGCAGCTGCAGAAGAGGCTGTATGGAGAGGAAGGGCTAATAGGTTGAGTCTCTGGCAACATCAAAGCTCACTCCCTCACCATCTCCATCAGTGAAGTGGAGCTGTTGGCAAGTTCAAGTGCAGGCCAATTCCACTTCTGCAGGGAGCCCTGCTGGGTGGGCGGTGCCCATGTTCTCCATTTTCCTGGTTCAAGCTCACTGGCTGGTCAGTGCCCTCCTCCTGTAGAGACACTTCAGGTGAGGGGCCTGACAGGCAAACTCTGCAGGAGCACCTCCTTTTCAAAGGGGAGGAGAGGAAGAGGGAAAGGCTCAGGGGAGAGAGTGAGGAGGAAACGGAGAAGGAAGAGCAGGTGGGGGCAGCCCTACACTCACTGGCTGCATGTTGTCAAGCATGTTTTTATCTTGGAACGCTGAGGACAATGTGCTTTGTCTTCCTTGGCTCACGGGACTCCTGTGAGGGTCCAGCATTGTGACGGGTTGGCAAACTTGTGACACCAGACCAGTAGAAAGGATTAGTATGTAGAGCCACAAGAGCTATTCATCTGCTATTTTAGATCAGATGGTGAAACAGCAAGTCTGATTTTTCTCAGCTCTGGTGCTTAATCACCAAGTACCTTCTCTATGACTCCTGATCAACTCAGCAACTGATAGAAAGCTAACTCCTGACTTAGATGTGTTCAGGCCCCATTGGCAAACATTCTGAAGCAGAAATAAAGGCAAGAGAAATTCCCTCCAAATCAACCTGTGAAATCTCCAACCCTATATCAGCTCTGCCTCCTGCAAGCCCCTGCTGGAAACATGCTCTTACCTGCTCACATTCCCCTCCCAACTCCTCCCCTACAAAATCACACTCAAAATACAACAAAACAAGTGGGGAAAGGCACTTACAAATGCTCCCCAAAATTTACGGGTAAGATTCAGATCCCTCCTGGGTCCTCCAAACACTTCCAGGGGCTTTTCTATGCTTATTAGCTGTTGGAAGTGTTTGAAAAGGTAAGCCTCTTCCAGCAGGAAGGAAATCAATGTGCTAGTGACCTCTAACAACTTTTCAATCCCTTCCCTTTAAGCCAGAACATGTCCTTTCCAACTATGTCACACCTTGAGTGTGTAACTGATTAGACTGCCCAAATAATCACAAAATAAAAGAAACAGGGGAAAGTGGGAAAAACAGAACCCACAAGAACTGTGGAAGGAGCACAGCCCATGTCCCTGGTGCTCTGGGGCACTGGAGCCTAGTAGATATGGTACGCCCAGTAAATGATGTTAAACAACCCAAAAGCAAGAGGGAAGAGGAACCGGGACCACCTGTCGACCGTAGGGACATAGTCAGGGGTAAAGACCTTGAAGGAGAACCCTTCACTGAAGGAGCACTCAGGGCTTGGGGGGCAACTGTCCTCAGACTCTGAGCTACTATTCTTCTCTTGGCCATAGGCCATGAACGCCTCATCACTAAGACTCCAGACACTGTCAGCATTACCCTTGAGTTGCCCCTCAAAGCCAAGGCAGCTGCCTTTGATACTGATCTCATCGCATAAGCTACGGATCTCATCGAGGTCACAGCTTGCTTCCTGCACACATCCTTGACCTTGGTGAAGCACAGACTTCCCACCGGCGCCATGGCCCTCATCTGAGCTCAAGCTCTCTTCAGAGTCTTCGTGGTCATGGGTGTCAGCATGCCTGTGGGCCTCAGCACGGTTGCGGATTTCAGTAGGGATAATACTGTCATCGGTCTGGAAACCATTCAAGCGAATGCTATAGCTACGCTGGGCCTGCTCTGAGGTGGAGGGGGGCTCACTTGGGCTTTCTCCAGTGGCCAGCTGGGCCTGGCTCGAGAGAGAAGTGACTGGGCTGAGGCTCTCCGAGGTGGCCAGCTGGGCCTGCTCTGAGGCGGACATCAAAGAACCGAGGCTTTCTGGGCTTGCCAGGGGGGCCAGAGCTGGGCTGGTGGGAAGAGAGCCGATTCCATCTTCCACGTTAATCAGGCCATCCTTAGAGGAGATAATGGATAGGCTCATCAGTTTCATCGGTTTTATACCACCTAGATGGAAATGCACTGGGAGGGAGGGAGGAGGGGGGATTCCTTATTGGCACTCGCAGTTACTGCTGGTCTCTTTGACAGACAGAGCCATCTCCTCTTGGGGTCTCTGGTGTTCAGGGGGCTGAGGAAAGGACTACAGGGCTGTTAGCATGCAAGGGAGGGCCATGCAGCTGCCAAGCCAGTGTCTCCCTGGGAGCTGCTGCACCCTCGGGGGTGCTGTGTGGTAGGTGGATGGAGGCCTGCCCAGGCAGGTAGGGCTGGGTCCCCCGGGAAGGAGAGTGCAAAGGAGGGAGGTTGCTGGACATTAACACAGTGCCTTGTAGCAACAACCTCAGCCGGGCAGTCGGAAGTGCAAGGAAGGAGTAGTAGGCAGGCCAGTCTCTCTGGTGTCTGTCTTCCTTTCAGGCGCCCTGTGCTCACCTTCCCTTCCGGTCTCATCGCCTGCCCTGGGAGCATGCAAAGTGGGCCACTTTGGTCCAAAGGTCTGGAGAAATCTAGTTCTGTCACTTGTCTTGTGACCTCGGACAATTATCGTCTACAAAGGAGTGCTGACAAATGGTCCTACTTCTTTATTATCTGCTGTGTGTGTGTATGCCACAAGCATGTGCTGTGGGTGCGCGTGCGTGAGGGCTGAAGGAACTAAGCAGTGTGAAAGGGCCAAGTGCTATGCCTGGGCTTGAGAGGTGCTCAGGGAAAGCCGATTGTCAGTCAAAAAGTCAAACCTGCACGTTTCCCACCACCGCTTCCTCGTAGTGATAGCGGGCAACGACTCTTCGTCGGGGTCTCCTGCGTCGCCTGTGACGCCGAGGTCTTCGGTTATAGAAAAGGTAGTTGATGTAGACGTACTCCAGCAAGGACAGGAACACAAAGAACAAGCACACCAGGATATAGACGTCGATGGCCTTGATATAGGAAACGTGGGGGAGTCTATCCCGCAGATGGGAGTTGATGGTGGTCAGGATAAGCATTGAAGACAGGCCTGTAAACGACATGGTGCAGGCTCAGCCTCCTTGCTGGCTGATGTTCTTGGCAAGCCACGGGGGCCACAGGAAAGGGAAGTGAGGCCATGTCTAGGGTGGAGAGGCCTCTCGGCAAAGGCCTTCAGCTCTTTGGTCTTAGGGCCTTTGCTGAAGTGCTCTCTTTGCTCTTTCTCCCCCATCTCTAAATCCCACCTGTGCTTCTTATGGTTCGATGACTTCCGACTGTTTCTAGGGTCAGTCCCAAATCTCTCTTCATGGCTTCATGGTCACTCACACTTCCAACCCCACCATGCCCTATGACAGCCCCTTCCCCATTCTGCCTTCCAGTGTGCAGTTCTGCCTTTAGCCCTGGGGAAGGTCTTATGAGCCCTAAAATATTACACAGATGTTACATGAACAGAAAGGTTTAGTCCAGAATGTGCTCCTAAAGAGCCAGCTGAGGAGTCTGCCCCAAACCTGGCGAGGCAGACACCAGCCCCGGATCTGGGATACGTTAGCATCCTGCGGGGTGGCAACAAGCAAACTGGGAGCCTCTCTTAGGCCCCCCTTGGTACTGCTCATAACCCTGTCACGGCTCCCCACACTCACACGCGATGTTCACCATCTTCTCACCTGCTTGGGCATCTTTCTGCTGCTCCCCTCACCTCCCAAGTGTCTATCCCAGGCACGCTGTGATTTAGCCCCCCTTCAGGACCCCTATGCTTTCAACTCAGAGATTTCCTCTTTTGGGGAATGTCAAGCCTTGTGCCTGTGCCTCCTGCCATCCCTCAAACCCACTCTTTGAGCAACTTTCCTGGCACAGTTTTGGCCACAGTCCTGGGTCACCTTCCCCATGGACTCTGAGGGCTTGCATCTTTGCCCAGTGCTAGACGCTCCTCGGCAGTTGCCCTGGTACCCTTCTGCTTCCTAGTAGGCCATTTTGATATCTCCCTTAATGTCTATTGCATTGCCTTTCTTATCTACATCGATGACTTGCCCATTTATTACATATTCAATAAATAAGAACTCTGGCACTCTGGGCCCAGTGTGCCCAGGTTCCAGCCCTGATGTTTTCCTGCATGTGTCTCTAATGTCCATGTCTCCACTGGGGGCTGGCTGAGCTGACGCCAATGCCCACTAGAGAAACCCTTTTTTCCCTGGCTGTGCAGTTGCAGAGTGCTTCAGGCATCCCTTCCTTATCCTCAACTTTTCTCTGAACAAATTAACCCAAGTTCCTCCCTGAGACAGAGACAGGACCTACCAAGTGTCACCCTGGCTGCAGAGGAATCATAGTCCATCCAAAACGATATCCAGGAGAAAATCGTGGTGAGGACAGTGGGCCAATAGACCTGCACTAGGTAGCCATGAACTTCCCTCTGGACCTGGAACTTCAGTATCAGGCGCTTGTAGGAACCTGGCAAGGAGATACACTGGCATCAGGGTGACGGGGCTGAGGGGATTTATAGGGTGGGGCAGGACATGATGAAGGATGAAGAGAAGTGGGGAGGCTGCTGGGCACTTTGGCATCTGATACTCCATCCAGAAGCATCCAGCCTGGGCAGGCTGCAGATCTGGCCCCACTTGCTGTACCAGCAGCAGATGACAATGACATATCTCTGGAGGCCCAAATGGCATGGCATCTCTGGCTCTCTCTCTCTTCCTGACTTCTGCCATGTTAGCTGAAGTATTGAAATGGAAAAGACAAGAGATATTTTCAAGATGCAAACAATTAGAGGGTGGGAGGCAGCCCTGAGAGGAGCAAGAATCCTTAAAATCTGCAGAGTGCTATAAGCCTGGCCAAGGGCATCCATGCCATCCCTCACTGGCAGAGAGTGAGCCACTCGGGATTTATCAAGAGAGGCAGGAAGGTGTCTAGAACCAGAGGGAAATAGGAAAGGAGGCAGCAGAGAGTGCAAAGCTCAAAGGCAGAAGCCTCCAGGAATTTATGGGGATGCAAACGGGACAAAGGGCAGGAGAGAAGGAAGGAGTCAGAGCTACCTGTGTAGAAATACACCTCCTTGCTAGTAACTGTCCTCCCCAGGAAGGTGAACTGAGGGATCAGCAGCTCTTCAGTCATCTGGACAGCATCCTCATTGTCTTCCCAGAATAATATGATGTCTTCAACTGTGTAGCCGTCTGGAGAGGGGAGAGGAACAGAGTCAGTCTCGAGAACAGGCATAGGCAGATTTCACTGGAGCCACCTGTGAAAACTAAAGGAAGGTTGGAACTTACAATACTGGGGCGGGGGGGTGTTCCTCTGCTTGCTGAGTCTGAGCACAGGGGTAAGGGGGATTTGGAAAGAGCACTCTCCCTTGGGAGTTTCTTAGCCAGAAAGGAAAGTGCAGCAAAGAGATGCTACAAGAACTTGGAAGGCACATCGGGGACGCACCCACATGGCCTCAGCCTTGCAGAGGGTGCACTACTGTTCATCCTACCCTCTGCCTACCTATCCAGCCATCTGTCATCCACCTGCTGGGGAGAGAGAATTAGGGGAGGGGAGTCAATCCTGCCTTGGTTTCCTGATTGCCCACAGTCCCAGGTAGGGAGGAGGGCCACAGGAGACACACGTACAGCTCTCCACCTCCAGCTTGCAGTCCTGCTTGTCCAGAGGGAATTTACGCAGATCCAAGGAACAAGCTGCTGTGGCGGTGAGTCTGCAAAGAAAAACAAAAAGGAAGGCAAACGTGAGTTTCTGAGAAAACTGCGGGAGAAGGAAGAGTAACCCCAAGGGCTGACCTATGTGCAGGGCAGAGGGGGAATCTGTATGTGGCAAAGGAACCAAGAGATCCGGCTTGGCTTAGACAAATAACAGATGTCCCTCCAGGACAGAAAAACGCAGGGGGTCAGGGTGGGAAGGGACCTGGAGGAAGGCGAGCACTGAGGCAGAAAGGGGCCTGTGCTTGGAAAGAAGCTGCAAGGCCACCAAGAGCCCTGTGTGCTCCCCTGCAGCAACTGAGGCTCCAGAGCCCACGTGGCGTGCAGGTGTGCAGCATGCAGGTGTACAGTGTTAAAAGCCGCCCAGGCCCATTCCCGGTCACATCTGCACACAAGGCAGTGTGTAGCTGTAGGCACAAAATGGGTAGACGGGATGAACACCTCCAAGGTGGCCACGAACGTGTCGGCAGTACAGCTAGTATACAGGAAGTTTAAGTTGCCCTGTAGAGGGCCACAAGAGGAATCTGAGGAGGGGTATTGGAGGAACTGGGGAAGTGGAGACATGACTGTGGGAAAGAGGATAATGACAAAAGCCCACTACAGCCTCAGCTGGGAGGCTCGGTCCCATTCTTATCCTGCCCTTCCCATCTGCTAACTCCAACCTAGCTCCTTTTTTTTTTTTTTTTTTGGGAGAGATTTTCA
>NW_006205314.1:934885-936409 GCF_000334495.1 Tupaia belangeri chinensis | reverse complement strand
CCGCAATCCCTTCTCCTCCATTCTCCTCTCGGGATCTTGGGCACGCACGCACACGCGCCCGGCGTGAGTTTTAAGCCACCGGGTCCGGGACACGAACCGCGGTCGACTACGTGGGAGTCCAGCGACATAGCCATTACGCTAACTGCTGGTTCCCAACCTAGCTCCTTTTGACCCCTAAAGCAATTTCCATTGTGGACATTGTGTAAGGGGTGTGCATGTGTTTCTCTCCCTTCTATGAATGCTCCATGGGACATTTATCATTCACGGACCCTTTAAATTAAACACTGGTGACCAGTGGTCTGTTCCCTGAAAGTTCTGGTCCATGCAGAAGTGGATGGAGAGGGGCCAGCAGGTGGAGTGGTGGTTAAGGTGCTGGACTCCCATGTGGCTGACCGTGGTTAGAGTTCCAGACCTGGCAGCTAGTTTTCTTTCTTTCTTTTTCTCTATCTCTCTCTGGTGAGCACATGTGCCCTATAGCAAATAAAAATTAAAAAAAATAAAATAAAAAATTTTTGAGAGGTTTTTGCTATAGGGCGAGTGCGCTTGCCAGAAAGACAGACAGAGAGACAGAGAGACAGAAAGCGAGAAATCACCCCCCAGGGGGCATGGCCACGCCGCAGTCCCTTCTCCTCCATTCTCCTCTCAGGATCTTGGGCACGCATGCACACGCGCCCAGCATGAGTTTAAGCCTCCAGGTCTGGGACTCGACCCGCAGTCGACTATGTGGGACTCCAGCGACATAGCCATTACGCTAACTGCTGGTCCCCAAATAAAATATTCTTTAAAAAAAATGTGGATGGAGAAAGAAGATAAAGGGATGGAGCAATAGCCCTGCAGAAAAAGAGAAACCTAGAGAACTGATCTGTCCAAACTGCAGAAGTTAAAGCCTTGAAGACATTTCCTGGAGACGCTGCCGAGGTGAACTGACCTCTCACATATCTTTCAAGGCGGGCTGGAAATGGTGATGCTGTGTTCACCTGCCTTGGCGACTGCTGTGTTGTCTACAGACCAGCCAGGAGTCCCAATGTGAATACAGATAAATGCAGCCAGACACCCTCACCACACACACCCTGCCTGCCCCTCTCCTGCCCCCTGTGCATGATGCAAATATGACCAATGGCAGAGGTTGGTCCCCTTCCTTAACTGCATTTGCTGCATGGGCTTTGGTGCCCAACTATCCCCCACTTCCCATTGCACAGAAGAGAAAAGACTCAAAGGATAACAACAGAATGTCCACAATGCAAAGGTGGAGGGAGAGGTTGTTCAGTGAGGGAAGCAAGGAGGATGTCTTGATCAAGAGGGTGTTTGAGTTACAGGTTGAAGGGTGGCAAGGTTTCAACCCAAGGACAGGGGGAAAGGCCATTCCAGATAGAGGAACAGCAGAAATCAAGGTGTGGTGACAGGACAGCCAAGGAGGTCTGTGGGAAATGGAAAGTTCCTCTCTGGCTACTGGGCAGGTGCACAAGGCAGACGTGGAAAGCAATGGGTTCTTCCGTGTGTCCTGTAGAGTGGGATGTTCAGCAG
>NW_006205314.1:934064-934854 GCF_000334495.1 Tupaia belangeri chinensis | reverse complement strand
GAAGGACGTTCACTGGGACGCCCCTGGGAACTAGGGAGACTCACCGGATGCCATACCGCACCGTCCCATCTGGGTGAAGCCGAAACATGCGATTTTCCGTGGTCACCTCATGCAAGAAAGCATTCTTGCTATTCAGAAAGTAGCAGTCGGGGACCCACAACATCTCATGCAGTCGAGAGTCCAGGCTCAGGTTCAGGTTGGTCTCGTAGTATGCTAAACGTGAGTCTTTCCAGGTTTGATGGAAAAACATCGTGATTGTATAGTCCTGAGAAGAGGAAGTCAAAGCCCTGTAAGTCAGGTGGTCTAGCTCTCTGACCTGTGTGTGCATATGTGTGCGTGTCTGAATGCAAGTGCATGACATCAATCATGAACAGAAATAATAAGTGCATAAAACATGCACATTAAGAAAGAATAAAATGACCCTCGTGTAATTAAAATTCAGTTAAGAAAGAGAACATTACTAGTAATTTTCAAGTCCCAAAGTGTCCCTTCCAGAGGAAACCAATACTCTAGATTTTAAGATGAGATTTCTCTTGTTCTTTTTTTTTGTTGTTGTTAGTTTTATTGCCTACATATATATTTCTAGAAAACAAAATGCTTCATCGGAACTATGCTTTAAATGTTATCTGAATGGAATTGTGCTATATGTAGCCATAATTTCCCTCTTTCAACATTGCAAGGGGGCTTCCAAGAGTTCATAGAAATCGAATTAAAGTACAAATGTATTTCTGTGCAAAAAAACTTTGAAGTCCATGCAGTTTTTCTTCAAATATGCACTTTCCATGAACGT
>NW_006205314.1:925813-934050 GCF_000334495.1 Tupaia belangeri chinensis | reverse complement strand
TCCCTTTTCCACAAACTTTGGAAGTCTCCCCCCCCCCTGCCACACCCCCACCCCCCCTTGTCTGCTGAGAGCTAGAATGAACAGCACGCCTACTGTGCCAGCCGCTGGTGAGTGTGTAACAGGTTTTCAATGCTGCTGATTTTGCTTTTCGCTGATTAACAAGGCGAAAGATCTTTTCATATGTTTATCTGCTGTTTAGTTTTCTTCACAATTGAAATGCCATTCACATGTCCTGGTCATTTTTCTATTGATTTAAAAAACCATTCTTATTACTCCACAGAAATGATGTATATTTGAGTATTAGTTCTTTGTGTTGCAAATAGAACCCTCTGACTTATCCTTTCACACTTTTTTTTTTGGAGAGGTTTTCGCTACAGGGTGCGTGCGCTCGCCAGACAGACAGAGACATAGAGACAGAAAGCGAGAAATCCTTTCCCACTTGTTAGAGTAGTTTTGATTTTGTTTTTCAAAACAGAAGTTCCAGAAGTTTTGGCTAAATGAAATTTTAATATAGTTGAAATGATCAGTATTTATTCTTATAATTTGTGTTTTCTGTGTCTTTAAAATAAATCCTTCCTTATCCCAAGACCAAAGATAGTGTCCTCTATTACCTTTGAAATGCTTCAGAAGCCTATTACTTTTAAGTTTATAATCCATCTGTAACTGAGTTTTCAGATAATAGTATGATGCGGGGATTCCATGGACTAATTTTTTTATTCCAGGTGGCTGTCTTTTCCATAACTTATGCTGTCCCTCTGTGTGAGTCCTGGACACAGGTTCTGACACACCTAGGGTTGGCTCGTGACCCCTCTGCTGCATCCCCCGCTCCCAGCTCCATGGCTGAACTGACAGACTTACCATGTTCTTTTCTGAAATCTGTTCAATGCTGGAGACATAGATAGACACTTTCACAGGCACAGGGGCACCTACGGTATAGGAGGACACTGTTACATGAGCAGTAAGATAGGGGATAAGAGTAGGGACTCAGGAACACACACACACACATAGACATGGTCATAATACACATACACATATGGACATATTCACATACTCATTCACACACAGGCATGTTCATTTATGCTATCATGCCCACAGATACATGGGCACATGTATTAACACATGTGCACTCACAAACATGCTTACACATGCACTCACAAACATGCTCACATATAGGACCATACTCAAACCCACTCGTATATGAATATCCTCACAGCACACATGCTCATACCCTCACACATGTAAACATGTTTATACTCATTAGAACACTCATTTGCTCACACATGAACATGCTTTTGCACATGAGGACACAGCCACATCACGCAATATATGAACATGCTCACATACTCACATCAATACAACTCGTTCACGTATGTGGACGAGCTCACAAATATACTAACACATGAGCAGGCTCCACAGACACTCACATATATTCACCCCACACACACATATTCTAGTACATGCATGTGCTCACACATTCATTTACCCAGAAACATGGTCACACAGTCACTGGCACATTCACAAACACATTCTTACACACTCACACTTCCACACACACTCATACTTGTGGACATAGTGCACTCACACACTCACTCCCACAAAAGAACTCACCAGCTTCTACGTACATACTTATACACATTGACTCACCTGTATACATTCATACACAGGTGTACTCACACATTCACTCATGCAAACTTATAAACATGTATGCTCACATACTCATCTGCACATGAACACTCATACACTCACAGTCACACACACACATGCTCACACATTCATTTTTCACAAAGTAACATGTCTGTGCTACTTTGTGCTTGTAAATTTACTGCCATACAACATACCGAAGCTAGTGCACTCATGTATGAACACATGGATTTACTCATAAACATGGACATGTTCACATACACATGCACTTACACATTCATATAGAGGCACATGCTCACACATCGATTGTACGTGAACATGCTCACATGCACTCACACATAGGTACACATCTACTCGTTTACACGTGAACACCCTCACCATTTGCTTGCATGTTATCACACTCACAGCATTCACTTCTACACAGCAGGCTTACATGCATACATGTGCTCACACATTACTTCCCCACTCTCAACCACACAAATATGATTCCACATTCACTCATATGCAGACCTGCTCACAGACACAGGTGCAGAGCTCACAGGAGCACTCATGCATGGACATACAAACATTCTCGCACACTCACTTGTTCACACAGCCTGCATCTTGGCTCCTTGGAGACTCATCGCTTTGCAGTTTTTGTCAGGAAGGTACTTAGAGTGCTTCATGCTGTGTTTTCTCTTTATTTTGCCCTGACCCCGTCCTTTCATCAAGTCATGAACCAGGCTGTGCTCTGAGTGCTGTGAGGTTAGTGCTGTCAAGATCCCCATTTTACCATGGAAACCATGGCTCAGAGAGGGCAGACGACTTATTCAAGATCACACAGCTAGCAAGTGCCAAAGCAGGTTCAGACCCTGAATTTGTGTGCCTATGTCAGCGGGCATGAGAATGAATGTGTGAGCTTACTCATGTGTATATGAGAACATGTCGATGTGTGAGCGTGTTAATGTGTATCTGTGAGTGAATGAATTTACAAGTGTGTGAAGTGTGTGCTTGTGAGCATGTTTGTGTGTGAGCGAATTTGTGAGCACGTTTATGTGTGTCTGTGGATACATGACTGCTAATCAACGTGTGACTGAATTTATGAGTGTTAGCACATTTGCATGTGAGTAAATTTGTGAGTATGCATGCATCTATATGGATGTGTAAGCATATTTGTGTATGAGGGAATTTGTGTGTTTATGTATGGAGTCGGTAAGTTCACTGTAAGTGAGCATGTTCATGCATGTGAACATATCGATGTGACTGTTCAACAGTGAGAATGAATGTGTGGACTCACATATGTGGTATGTCTGTGTGTGAAAGAATGCATGATCATGTTCGTGTGTGTGTGGATGTGTGAGTATAAGTGAATGTGCGATCGTGCTCATGTAGGTGTGTGAGTGAAGTCATGAGTGTGTTCATGTGAGTGAGTGAAGTGAGGGTGCCTCTGTGTGTTCATGTGTGAGTATGACTATGTGTGTCAGTGTCTTTCCTCTGATAGGACTTGAACGTGGTGTGCGTGAGTGGGCAGACACAGCATTACTGCCCACTCCTCAGCTAGAACGAGTCCACCCAGAGTCCACCCAGCCCCTAGTGGGGCCGCCACTGTGTGCAGCGCATGGCATGGCTGCCAGGGAACCACCTCTGGTACTCATGATGCAGCCCACTGCTTTCTCTGGGGCTGACTACCCAGAGGCTGAGCTGCCGAGGGGACACTGTGATCCCAAGTCCAGTGCTTCACAAACCAAAGTGCTACAGGGACTGGGTGTGTGAACTGCAGTTGAGAAGCCAATGGGCCGATGGGCCTCTGCATTAGGGCACAGCCCAGACTGCTGCAGGAGGGCTCTGGTGAACAAGCCCAGGGAAGTGCAATGTGGGGATGAGGTTTGTAGAGCCACGGTTCTTGATTACCACCTACCCAGCCTCACACACCTTCAGAGGAAGGAATCCGTGTTAGGCATGCAACAAGGCCCTAGGGCTTGGCAGCTGGTTGGCCCCCCTTTCTCATCAGACCCAGCCCTATGATGCAATGCTGGGGGCCCTGGAAGGTCAGGGCAGAAATCTGACGAGGGCTCCCAGCTGAAGGGGCTAGAATGCTGTGCACACTCCCCTTGCTGAGCCATGTGCCCTAGGCCCAGGGATGCAACCCCAAAGGGAACACTTCTCTAAGTTGTCCACCTAAAAGGGCCACTTGTGTGCTGGCAGTGGTCAGGATGGGAGCTCAGCTGAGGTGCCCCATCTCTTCTTCTCAAGGCCTCCCTTCCCAAGGAAGCAATAAAGCTCCCGTCTGAACCAGACCACTGTCAGGCAAGGGCCTTGTATGCAGGCTATGTGTGGGTATGTGGGAGGAGGTGGTCAAGACCTGCAACCGCCCTACTCCAGACACAGTCCGTGCGTATTGGGAGGCTGTACAGGGAGTCGTGGAATCTCCAAACCATGAATGCCTGGCCCTGTTGTCCCACCAACTGGTCTCCCCACACCCCTGCCATCCAACAGCCCCAGACTTATAGCCTATAGTGCCCCTTCTGACTAAATGCCAGAAGGCCCCAAGCTGTCCTTGGCCTCACTGCTTTATTGATACCATTTCACCAGATCAATACAGGGACCTGTCTTTTCTCACATACTCTGGGTCTGCATGCCCACAAAGATGAATGGAACCCTTCCCCTTGAGATGGTGGTGTGGAACTGCAGACCTACTGTGCACCAAACACACAGGGCAATGCCAGCCCCTGCCCCTTCCCCCATGCTGAGAGCCTGCACAGATGGAAACCTGGTCCCAAAACAGTGGGGAGAATGTACCTGAAGGACTCAAATGGTTGTTGGCCAGCATTTGCTGACAGGCATGAGACCAAGGCAGGGGGAATCTGAAATGGTTACTCCCGTTTCCCCCCCCCACCCCCCCAACACACACACCATGCTTGCTGCAAGTGACGTGAGTAGATTCTGGCCAGACTCTAACACCTGGATTCCTGTGTACTCAGACCTCATTCCCTCGGGAGCCTACCCAGAAGAGGCACTGCTGCCCTTGCAGTGTAAGTTTATTGAAAGAGCCTGCCTATGCCCTCCCTACCCCAGCTTCCCAGTGCCTTCTGCCCTCACACTCTGGAGCGGAGTGAGCAATGGAGCAAAGGGAAAGCACCAGTCAAGGGTCCTACCTCCGAAGTTTAGGGCCCCAGACAACTGCTTTGATTTCATGGTGGCTCTCCAGGCACTTAGGGCTACTATAATCTGCCACCAAAGGATTAAGGCCAAATTCCCACCCTGAGCCTGTGTGCTCTTTGAAGCATTCCAAGGCCCCTATTCACGAAGACCTCTATATGCACAGACCGGACCCACCAGGAGTCAGTAACTTTTCAGGCTGGGTACCCAGTTGGACCTCCGCAGGAAGTCAAGAGCCTTTTTTGGGTAAGTCCCCTGGCTCTTCAGCTCATTCTGCTTCCTTTGAGTTGGAATGTGACAAACTTCCATGTAACATTTCCTTTCTTTTGTCGCCTTTGGTTTTCTGAGTGTCCCCTGGGGCAGAGAATATCACTTTTGTGTGGGGTGCAGGCAGGTTGCCTGCCACTTAAAGCTGTGTGGTCCAGACCAGCTGCCCTTTCCAAGGAGACAGGGTAAAGAGAACTCTATGGAGAAACCGACATGTTGACTTCCTGGAGGTTTGTTTGTGTGTGTCAGTCTCCTTGTCATTTCTCATCTCTGCTGCAGATCCGAGTGCCAGGCTGAAGAGTTTCCATTTTATCTGGCAGGTAGATGAAGCCCTGGAAAGTTCCTGACATGATCAGGTTATGAAGAACTACAGTTTGTGTGTGTGTGTGTGTGTTAAGGTTTTTGCCACAGGGTGCGTGTGCTCGCCGGAGACACAGAGACAGACAGTGAGAGGGAAAGTGAAAAATCATTCCCCAGGGAGGATGACCATGCTACAATCCCTTTTCTTTCACTTTCCTCTTGGGATTTCAGGCAAAAATGCACATGCTCCCAGTATGATTTTCAAGCCACTGGGCCCAGGACTCAAACCCATAGCTAGCCATGTGGGAGTTCAGCACCTTAATCACCACGCCACCTGCTGGCCCCACTGACTGCAGTATATTGAGTGGACTGAACTTGGTGGGAGCTAGAGGGCTGCGGAAGGTGGAGCCAAATGGAAGTGCCTGGGACGGGATGGGTTCAGTAAACTAGACAGAGCCAGTCACGCCCCAGTTAAACTAGCTGAATGGGGCAAGGGCCCAGAGTGCAAAGAAAATGCTCAAGTAGAAGAATGTGTGTCCTTCCCATAGCTGGAACAGGGAACTCTAGCTGAGAAACCTGGTGTGCTGTGTCTGTGGTTACCTCCTGTCCAGGCACACCATTGTAAGGAGTGTGCCCCAGGAGCAGAGAGGTGGGAGAAATTCCAGGGGGTCAAGGAGAAAGCCAGGAGTTGGGAGCCTGGGAGTGACCCTTTGTAGGATCAGGAAGGTGGGCTCCGCAGAGCAGAGGCGTAGCAGCTTCGTGGGCTGGGGGGGGGTGCTTCTGGTCACTTCCGGCTGGCTGGCTGGCTGTGTCTCAGCTCTGCTTCACCTCCACAAAGGCCCCTAGTGTCTGGGTGTAGCTTACCTCCAAAATTTGGTCGCAGACGGACATCATAGCTCGACAGCACCCTGTCCAAAATCTTGTGAACCACAGCTTCATTTGCACAGTTTTGGCTGAAACAGAGAAGTCACCAGTAAATGTTGGTTGCTGTGTGGCTGACTTGCTAGCGCCCACTTGTCAGGGCCTCCCCTTCTCCTGCACACGCAGTTATGTCCAGTCACACAGGTACGCACTCTCCCGCTCCCTCCCTCTCCACAGTGAGTCAGCCAGAAGTGCAGCAGTGACGCACTTTTCTTTCTCCCTGCCCTCTCCCTCCTCAGCTTTTATCGAGGGGGTGGGGCAAAGACCAAATCCTTGTTACCAGGCAGGACTGGGGGAGGGAGGGGAAGAGGAGAGGCATCAGAGAACGGGAAAGAGGGCAGGTGCGAGCCCTCCACAGATACATTCCGTCAACCCCTAAAGGAGGCCCGCCTTGTGATCAGCCTGGACGCTGCTCTTCAGGCGGGGAGGAGCCCCTCATGCAGGGCCATCTGATAGCCCCAGGAAAATCATCTCCTCTCAGTGCCCTCTTGAGCCAAACCAATGTTCTTCAGCTCCAAGTCATATTTCCCCTACACGGGCTAGGGCCAGGCATCTTGTCAGCATGATTATGACAGCCCTGTTTTTGTACACCTCTGTTTTTCATAATTGGCATATGGTATATGACACACAGAGAAAGTCTTGCTCAGTTAGCAGAGATTTAGGACCCTCATCCAACCAACCATCTCAGATTCTTGGGGCTCGGAGTTGTCCTCGAACAGACATCCACTCTGGGAGCAGGCACCTCTCCGGCTAAGCATGTGCTTCCCATCTGGAGGTGTCTTGGGTGAGCACATATAAGAGGACTCAGTTCAGCTCTGTGGGGAGCTGGGCTTTCAAGAGGTCTCTGACATGCTCACTCCATTCAGCTAGACCTTCAGTGGGGCTCTTATTCCCAAACAGGCCTGTGAATGACAACAGGTCCTGGGTACCACAGATCTTCGATGCACTGCCCAGGGAACCTCAGTCAGCCCCTGTAAGTGTGTGTGTGTGTGTGTGTACACTCCCATGTGCATACGTGTGTGTTTAATGGCGCAGCCTGGTTAAGATGGGTTGAGGGCATTGCACAGGTGTCTGCTGGAATCTTGCCTAATTCCTCCTTTTCTGAATATATATTCATTTCTGGTTTGCCATTTAAAAATTATTCCCAATCATCTTCAATCATAACATTTCATTTTTCAGCATTCCAAAGTGTGCGCATGAACTATTTCCAAATTACAGCAATGCATTCCTTTTTTTCATTAGCCGTGTGCGGGCACCCCGGATGCCGGCCACAACAGACACACGTTTCTGTGTGGCTTACACAGAAAGGCTGACTGTTTACATCTCTTCCCACATCCGCTGCCTGGGTAAACTTGAAACCGAGCACAGAAAAAACCAGGACGCTTCCAACATTTTCCCTGGAGTACAACTGCGCACTCACCTCAGGCCACACGGCCAGGCACATGCAGCCACAGGTCGCACCGCCTGGGCTCCAGTGACGCCGAGTTAATTTCTGTCTGTTACACTGGAGAGTCCCTCACCTCTCAACACACACAGGCACGAACACGCGCGCACGCCTCGGGGAATGCACTACAATCCGGACTCAAACAGGTGTCTCTTCTGTCGATGTTTGTGAACTGCCCACCACCCCTCTCACCCTCAATCCCACAGGTGCTAAAGGACTTGACTGAGGAAAGCTGCTGGGGACGTTAGTCCTCGGGGAAGCGCCCCCCACCCCCAAGTCGCAATCAGGCGCCACAGTAACAGGTGGGCTTAAACACAGGGCTCCATCTCAACCTGTCCCCTCTCCCCCGCCCCATTCACCTCTACTGGGACCCTCAGCCAGGACCCGCGCGCCAGAACCCAGAACTCCTCGAGGCCAGGTCTGAGTCTCCCCCATCCCCCAGCCCGCCCGTCCAAGATGCCCGAGGCCGTCTGCCTGTCCCCATCCCCACCACGTCTGGCCTGGCAGCGCCCCGCTCACCACTTAA
>NW_006205314.1:925462-925751 GCF_000334495.1 Tupaia belangeri chinensis | reverse complement strand
GCGAGCCAGGTCCTGATGAGCAGCAGGATCACCGCGGCTCGCAGCATGCCTCGGATGCCCATGGTCGCGGGGCTCTGTGGCCGGAGGGAGGGCGCGGAACCTAGCGAGGACCGCCGGGGACCGGGACGGGTGGGGGAAGGAGCGCGCCAATGCGGGACGGGTGCGGGAGAAGGGGTTGTCGGCGCCTCACGAAGAGTCGCCTCTAAGGAGAGAGCAGGGAGGACTTGGGGAGCAGGAGCGCGCGGGTTGGTCGGGATCCCCGAGCCGGGGAAGAGCAGCCCCTCGACTT
>NW_006205314.1:895322-925277 GCF_000334495.1 Tupaia belangeri chinensis | reverse complement strand
GGCGGGGCCAGGCGGGGGCGAGCAGCTTCCGGAGGGCTGGGCCTGAGGTGCTTGCTGCCCGTTTCTCTCCGAAGAGCTTGTGCCCAAGAGTTCGCATGTTTGACGAAGGAGGTGAGGTGATTTGACTGGTAGAATCGGCACTCCGAAAGGCCTGTACACCTCAGGGATCAGGAGATACCTCACTGACTGCTGGTCATTCCCAAACCCGCGCATCTTCAATAACCCCTCTTGCCTCGCCTCTCCGTGGGGCGAAGGGGCTATCCAGTGGGGTTTATGGTAGGGTTCTGGCCACAGCAGGCATGCATCTCCATCAAGATGGGAACTAGGCTTCAGGAGAACAGGGCTTCAGGAGTTGCTTGAAGACTTGTTTCCCAGAGTGCTTTTTGCCCCAAGCTTGGGTTCTGGGTAAGGAAACTCAGAGAACTAGAAGGGTTTACCAGCCTCGGAGTCCTTGAGATACTACTTTGTCCCATAGCCAGGAAATGACACCACAGAGGGTCAAAGAAGGCAAAGGTCAGTGTTTGGGATGTTCAGGGAGTAGGCCCTGGGGACCAGGCCATGCCGATACATCTACTTCTGGTCCCTATATGGAAACACCTGGCATTTTGACTAGAGGACTCATACTTCTTCTGGTACTGTGGAACATGAAGCTCTCAAAGGATAAGGCATCCCCTCTGTCCTACCCATCTTAGGTCTATGACTGAATAAGTTCAGAAAGAAGACTGACCAGAGTCCCTGCACCAGATGGGTACTCAACAGATAGAGCTCAGTTATGTTACCTGAGCATCACTTCCTAACTTAGACCAGTGAGGAAGGTTGCAGTCCAGTGGATTTCCAGTTCACCCATGGTTAACAAGATGCTCATGCAGAAACACACTCTGCCTTCCCCTTTCCCTCAGTACTTGGTGAAGCCTCAGAGCACCCTGGCACCTTCTTTTCCCTTCTGCTTGCTGTCCCCCACCATTGAAGCAAATGGTGCCCTTCCCACATGGATACAGGAGAAAAAAGGATGGTGGGAACCACACATCACTGTCACTAGAAGAGTAAGTCAGTTAAGCCTCTTAGTCCTTCCCTCATCATCCTTAGTCATTCAGATGTCCTGGTAGAGACAATCCTTGCTTGCCCAAAATGGTAGAGCCATTCCAGGTCATTTTGTCCACCACTTGGATTGCAATTTAGGGAAACAGGCTCAGAGAAAGAAAAGGATTGGCTGAAGGTCTTGTAGTAGAGGCTAAAACTAGAAAATCTACTTCCAGGTTTGCCTACTTCCAGAACAGCATGCCAGCTTTGACTGAAACTTCAGGCAGCCACCAGCAGGTGGAAGTAGATTTGTTTGCATGGGGATACTCCCAGCACTGAGGAATCAAAACCACGAACAGTAGTCCCATCCCTCATTTGTCAGAGAGGACAAGCTTAACGCCCCAAGTTTTGTTCCTAGGTGCTCTTGCGACTATGAAGATCGCCAAAAAGTTGGTGGCAATGATGAATTCACTTCTAGACCTCACCTCCCAGAGTGTCTTCCTCCAAGTCTGCTCTCCCTAAAGGTAATGCTTTACTGAAATTTCTGATTTGCAAGACAAAAATATCCCCAAATACAAGAAATACAGAATACTGCCATAATCTCTACTCGTTGAACCTTCATCTAGTTAATTTATTAGAATATACATAAATGTCCAGATTGAATTAACTTAAACCTTAATATAGGATCATGGTATGAGAAAGCACTGACCTAGAAGTTAGCCCATCTGTATTCTGACACCACTCTGCCACACAATTTGACTGGAGAATGGGGTAAATTTGGAGGTGAAACAAGATGTAAAGAGGCAAGCGATTAGGAAGAACCTGGCCCAGTGAATGCCATACACTCAGTGCACAGTAAATGCTTGTCTAATTGATAAACAAAACAAGAAAGAGAATTGGGGACCTAGTTGTCCAAAATTATGAAACAAAACAAGAAAGAGAATTGGGGACCTAATTATCCAAAATGAGGTATCTGACTTTTATGTTAGTGCCAGAAATAAGCTTTTAAAGGATTTCTGTGAGAGGATGAAACAGTCAAAGTGGCACCTTGGAAGAATTTTTTGGTTACTTTGTAAGGGAGCAGCTAGAAGGAAGGGAGCTGGGAACAAGGAGAGCAGTTACGGGTTGTTGGACACAACTGCTCTGCTACGGTGACGATAACTACAGAAGCTGGATGAAATACAGAGAGAAATCATCATCAGGAAGAGCTAAGACACATTGAGGCTAGGCTGTGGCTGGAAATCATATGGAGACCATGGGTTGGGATCCCCCTGTAGTCCTGAAAACACTGGGTGTGAGCACGTGCCCCAAATCCTGAGGAATTGGAGGGCTGAGAAAACAGGATCACAGAATGAAGAGACCCTGTCAAGGGTGCTTCTCTCTCTCGTGCACATGTGCTTGCTATCATGAGTAAAATAATAAAACTTAAAAAAGATAATGAGACAAATATAAAAAAGATAAGAATCCGCAGAAGGAAAGCCAACACTAGAAGCTTTTTTTATGCCCTGAAGGCATTTGCTGAGTATGAAAGAAAGAGTTGTGTAATTGAGCTGTGGTTTTGGTGGCAAAGGGGACCAAAGTCAGAGCTCAGGCCCCAGACAAGCAGGGGATTTCATATGCTTTCCCGCCACTTTTATCTGAGTAGCCACTCCTTTGGGATAATAGTGGCCCACAAGTAACTGGCGTTTTCATGACCTTGTAGCCTTGATACCCATCACCTGGGGAGTCCAAGGAGCCAAAAGTCCTGACCTTGGATTAAAGTGGCCTTGGACAAGTAACATCCCCAGGCATTTGAAAATATCCCAGCCAATTTGTATAAATAAATTTTCAATAATATACCAGCATATTATAATAGGATAAGGGCGCTGGACTCCCACATGGCTGACTATGGTTCAAGTCCCAGACCTGGTGGCTTGCTTTCTCACTTTCCGTCTTTCTCTGTTTCACTTTGTTCCTCTCTGGTCACATTAAAATACATAAATAAATAAATAAATAAAGTTGAGTAAAAATGATTCTTTAAGAAAAAAAAGGGGGTTAGAATACAGGCTACCAGAAATTGCCCACAGTTCTGTCTAAAGAGACAAATTATGTGGAAAAATTTAAAGGGAGGATAAAAGACACAATGAATAGAGTGAGCATGTTTACTGCACATTTAATTGAAATCCCAGGAGGGGAGAGAAAAATGGAGAAGAAGATGGCTGAGCGTTTGAAATCACAGATTCAAATAGCCTAGTGAATCCTAGGCAGGATAAACAAAAAGAAATCTACTCTTACACATGTAGAAAATCCGAGATGAGGAAGACTATGCTACTGGTTTAATTTGAGATCATGAGACTCTGGCCTATGGTAGGACCAGGAGAGATTGAGGCTAGGGGATGGAAGTTCAACCCTGGACTTCAGAAAGCTTTTACTCAATTTTTCATGAAAGATTTTTATTAAGATGCTACCCATTTCTCTACCAATTGATAAAATTTATTTACTGTAAAACGTGTTTGTGAGAGCAACCTGACACCTGGGAGTCTTCCCACTTGCCATATTTGAAAGGGCTTTGCCCTATAAGTATGTGTCCCTCATCTCATGAGCCACAAAAGAGGTAAACACTTTCCATGGGCTTGAAATACTAGTTTTGGCCGAACTCTAAGACTGGAACAATGTGTTTATACAAGAGGTCTCCAAAAAGTTCATGAAAATGTGTGTTAGCAAAAAACTGTGACTTTCTAATTTTTGCAGTAAAATAAACTTTATTTCCATTCTCCACCAACTTTTTGAAGTCCCCTCATATGGAGTTTTCTAAGAGAAAGCATAATAAAAGTGACTTCCTATATAAACGTTTTCTTCTGCTATCTCTTCACTCTCAGCTTTCAGTGTTTCTGACGAAAACTATGTAACATGAGCAATTCTGTGCCTCTCAGGGTGTCTTGTTACACCCTCAGGCTTGCTCATGTGCACACACACACTGGCTAGCTAGCACAATTCCTGCAGGGGCATGTGTTTGGGATAGACAGAGCTACACATGCTATCGGCTGTTTCTTGAGAGAGTGACTCCTTGCTTGTTATCAGAGTCATTCGTACAAGGCTGAATGAATGGCCTTCTGTCAGGGACAGGATAGAGGGAATTCTGCTCCATACAGGAAGTCACATTAGAGTTTGTTTGACTCAAAATCATTCATGCATTTTGAGGTACAAACATTGTAATATACCACTAAGGTCTCCTCCATCCACACAGGTAACCCTTTCTCCAAGAGAGGATATTGGGAGGGCAGGAAAGCCTTCTTTTTTGTCTAAATCCAAGTCCATAGGAACGCCATCTGACAGTGAAGACACAAACCTACTTTTGCTTGTAGCATGCAGTATGCGCCCAACAATTTTGAGCAAGTGTCAGAAAGGGGGGTTGCTGAATGTCTATTCAGAGTTTCCACATTTTTTTCTTCACTTTTGCTGGGCATCCATGATTTGTGTAGGGCTCAGCTTTACTGCCCGCTCCTCCAGGCCTGTGGAAGCCAGCCCTTTCAATAACTGGAGCAGCTCCTTGCAGCGTCTCCCTCCCGGCTATAGGATAGGGTACAATAAGCGCGTTCTACTGTGAACCAAGATCCAGGTTAGAGTTCCATCGTCAGCTGCCTAGGCTGTCTCAGCTCTGAACTTGAGCTCTCTCATCTGAAATATGGGGGTGATAATAATGCCTACTTGTTGTGGGGAAAATTCGGAAAGAAGGGCCTCCCTGTCCCAAGTTCCTACTCCGGGCGTCATCCTGCTTACTCCCTCAGCCCTATTAGGTTTCTCAGATCTGCAAGGGCTATCGTCACTACCACGTCTAAGCACCAGGGGGCCTCAGCTCTCCTGGACTAATGTGGAATGAACCTTTCTATTTATCTAATTGTTTCTCTGAATCCAGGCAAATTAGGCTGCCATATATGAAAAGAACCTTTTTCAGAAGCTTGGTGAAGCAGAGGGGGGCAAACTCAGGGAGCAGAGACCCTCCTGAGGAAGGAACATTTAGTGCACAGATGAATGGACTTCTGTTTCTACACAGGGTCCCAGCTACCGTTAGCTATCCTGCTCCTCAGTGGGGCTGCTGATAGCTAGCTTCTGGGGAATCCCTGGTCCTGTCCCCAGAGTGCGAGAGACAGGGATCCTGGGCAAACTGTGAATGGGTAACTCTGGGAGTGGTGAAGGGGCAGCCTATTTGGCTGCATGTGGTACCTCTGGTGAAGAGACTCCTTCCTTTTTATTTTTTAACATTTAAGTTTTTTTTTTTCTATAGGGCATGTGTACTCATCAGAGAGAGAGAAAGAGAGAGAAGGTGCAAAATCACCCTCAAGGGTGGATTGCCACTCTGCAATCCCTTCTCTTCACTCTCCTCTCAGGATTTTGGGCATGCACACACATGTGTCTGGCATGATTTTCAAGCCAGTGGTCCAGGATCTGAACCATGGCTGACAATGTGGGAGTCCAGCACCTTAACCACCATGCCACTTGCTGGCCCAGGAAGACTCCTTTGTTATGTGACTCCTTAAGCCCTCCTTGTCTTGCATCTGCCCTTAATTCTGTTTGGGTTCTACTCCCTCACCCCCACCACCACCACTTTGGCTCCTAATTATTGTACCCTGTATCCTTAGCCATGTTTTTTTCTGCTCCTCCCTTTGGTTAAGTTCTGCCTGGCCAGATGATTTTCTTTCACTTTTTTGACATCAGTACATCTGTGATAACAGCAATAATCCGTAATAAGGCATTTAACCTGCCAGCAACTCTAGTCCCTTGCACTCCCCAAATTGCTCAAAACTGTGCTTTTCTCCATGATCTCTGAGACAGTGTCAGTAGTGCTCACCAAGTCTTCCTGGTGCTCTCCTCTCTCCCTAGGCCCTTTTCAGCTTGGGGCCATGTGAACAGTTCTAGACAAAGAAATGCAAACATGAGTACTGCTTACTATTTCCAGGAAGAGGCATTTATGAGCCAGCATATGATCCTTAAGCTTTTTTCTTTCCTCTTGCCCCAGCGATCCTGAAAGCTGTGTTGAAATGGTGGCATAAAAAACGGAAGGAACTTAGATTCCGAGTCCTCAGATGGAAGAGAGAGCAGATGAGCCGAGATTTGGGGAATTATCTATCATTTCAGCAAAGCCTAGCGTAACCGATACATATATTCTTTCCCCTGCTCCCCTCCCAATGCTTGTACCATTATTATAAAGGCCCATGGGCAATTCTTTCTGCATATTTCACATGTATCTTGAATCCAGAATATCTCAATCTCATGTTAGGTCCCTGCAAATCTGTTAATTTTTGGATGTTCTCAATCTCTGGACTGATACTTGGATGAGATCTGATTGTAACCTAGAAGTACTCTATAAAATTTCCTTCTGTCTCTCTCCCTCCATATCTAGAGTCATCACTCATTCATTCATCAACAATTTACCGAGTACTGTTGTTGGGTACTTTTTCAAGCACTGGGTCATAGTAGTAGAGAGAAAAACGAAAAACAAAACGAAACATCTCATTTAGCTTGTGTCTGCCTAGAACCCAGTCCAGAGTCTGGCTTACAGTGGGCACTCAATAGATATATGCTAGTGGAAGCATCCCAGAAATGAAAAGAGGAGAAACTTTCTGTAAGTTGGAGCTCATGGAGAATGATGACTTGAAAGTGGCCATTGCATTTATTAGTTAGAAGGCTCATAGGTGACCCTTGAGACAGTAGAAGCCTGAGTGCCACATGTCAAGGAGTCTGGATTGGGTAAGGACAGGAGGCTATTCCAAAGATGTTGCTATGTGGCTTTGTTTTCCTTTCATTTTGATAGCCTTCTTGGCATTTCTCAAGTGCTTTGGTAATTAAAGGGATCCAGAAGATTCGTGTCTCTAACTGTACCTCAAAGAAATCACTCTCTTCCCAAGAAGGGAGCTTATAACTCTGGCAATAGATGGAATTCTTAGAAAGACAGATTTTGGCTTTGACTTATACCTAATGGAGGAAACATCAAAGTCAGATAGATTTAGGGGCTGGAATTGCAGCTCTGACACTCATCAGTTGTGTGACAAGTCACTCTCTCTCTCTCTCAGATCCTCAGTTTGTACAATTGAGTGTTGTGGGGGATTAGGTGAGAACAAGTTGGTAAAGCACTTGGAATACTTACTGACAGTGATTGTTAGGGAAGAGTGGATAAAAGATAAATAATGTCAGGGCAAGCCAAAGATGGACTGAGCCCCCAATTGCTGGCGACAACCACTTTGTGGGAATGCTATGGAGAGGTTGCTACTGGTTAACCCAGGTGAAAACTGAGTTATTATCCAGTCTTAAGGATTTTTTTAAAAGTGAGAGAGAGAGAGATGGGAAGTGAGAAAGCAAGCTGCCAGGTCTGGGACTCGAACCATGGTTGGCCATGTGGGAGTCCAGTACCCTTACCCACCATGCCACTTGCTGGCCCCTAGTCTTAAGTATTATTTATTTTTTAATTCTATTTATTTATTTTGGAGAGGTTTTTGCTATAGGGCATGTGTGCTCACCAGAAGGACAGAGAGAGACAGAGAGACAGAAAGCAAGAAATCACCCCCCAGGGCGGATGGTCACACCGCAATCCCTTCTCCTCCATTCTCCTCTCGGGATCTTGGGCATGCATGCACATGCACCCAGCATAAGTTTAAGCCACCGAGTCTGGGACTCGAACTGTTGTCAACTACATGGGAGTCCAGCGGCATAGCCATTACTCCAACTGCTGGTCCCAGTCTTCAGTTTTATAATTTAAAGAATTGCAAGCACTGGAAATGCAGACACAAAGGTTGGTACTGAAATCACCCTCCTAATCGGGGAGCACTCATGTTCGGATGGGATGTTCTGAAACAATTGGCCTAAGGGTGAGAGACAAGTCTCCTCCAAGGGCCTGTGTGTACAGTGGTGTTGTGCGGGGAGTGGTACTGTTGCACCTTTGGGGCTTGCTGCCACCCATGCTGCCTGCTGCTGCCACACCTGGTGTCTTGCTTCAGCATTATATCTTCTTCCAACAATCAAATATGCCCTCGAAGTGACTGCATGTTCACATACTTCTTGTCTTTGTCAACTGGGGCCTCCCATACTAATCTCTCATTTACTCTTTTGCAGTTTGTGGTAACAGACTCCCTTTTGGGGAGACTTTAGGAGGTGGCACGGAGTTTTTTTTGTGTTTGTTTATTATCTTGGCTTTTCTGTGTGGCTTACCACATCTTTTTCACCTTGACCTCTGAGTTGCTCTCTGTGGGCTTCTCCCCACTGTATCTGTTCATGCTGCTATTCCTGACCCAGCTCAGGCCCTGATCCCTTCCTTGGGCTCCTGCAATAGCCTTCTAATTGGTTTTCTCTTCCTTTTTTTGTTCACTGTCTCTTTCATTTACTCTGTATTCCAGTTGTTTACCACTGATTACAAGCTATCCTCCTAACTCTCTCCTCCTCTTCCCAACTGTCATGCATACCCAGCTCCAATCCAAAGGGGCTCCTGGCCTTTCCCTGAGTAACTCCCCCTCTTGGGGATAGGTATTCAGTTTGCCACCTGCATCTGCCGAAATCCAACCTCTTTAAAACTTTATACCATATATCAGTCTCCCCAAAGCCAGTTGTGAGGGCTCTGCATGGCTCCATTTAAGTGGCTGTCACATGGGCCCTTTTATTAGAGTCCTAGGTGTACATGTCTTATTTCCTTTAAAAGTCTGTGAGCTTAATTTTTTTTTGTCCCTAGCTACATTCTTTCCACATCTCTTCTCATTATAAAAAACAAACTCCTTTTGTCCATCACGATTTCTCCCCTGAATCCCTACCTCATTTAACAAATAAACAAACCCAATCAGGATTTGTGTGGGTTGCACTGAAAAGTAATTTTAACACCTGACATCCTAAAAGCACAAATTACATAAGTCATTTTAGGGACTAATTCACAATGTCGAAATCTTAGTGAAAAAACTCAAGCTACAAATGACTGATTCCACAGAACGGTGCCTAAGTGTTCTTAATTAATCAACAAGGAGCCACATTTACTCCCCTGGCATCCCTTTTTCTCCTTTAGAAATGCCAAGCCCAAGGGAAAGGTTGCTTAAACTATTTATTTGATTCATTTCTTAGCTTCTGGGCTTGACTAGTTTAATCCTTTGGTTTGTTCTTGGGGATTATGGGGTTTTTAAGAATTGAGCCATTCTCTAGTTCACTCTTCAGGATGTGGGCATATTGCATTCATTTAATCCCTTGAATTTACAGAGTGGGCTAGCATAGAAACCAGAGGTGAGTGTAGCATTTATTTGGGCAGCAAGAATTTCCGTAAAGCCAGATGACAGGAGCCCACCGCAGTTCTTCTGACAGCTCCCACGCTCCTAATGTTGTTTGCGGGAACATTGCTCATTACACTGAATTGGTTCCCCTAGACTCATTTCTCCCACGTGGCTCCTGCTGAGCTGAAGTGGAGCGTGAAGGGCCAGCATGCCTTAATGGATGAGCAGCCACCAAAGCTATGTTTACTAACACCGACACCGCTAGAGTATGGCAAAGAAAGGCCTTTCAGAACAGGACACACTCATATTCAAGAGCATGACCCTATTCCACAAGTTATTATGCTCAGGAAAACTTTGTTGTGAACCTGTGGATGCTACTTAAGAGTCAGCTTTACAAATGAAGTCAAAGTGACCTTTCTTGTGTTCCACTAAGTATAAACATGCTATGAGAGCTTCTTTCCAGTGAAATGCATTATTATGGAACTCTGTTCATGCAGAACCTCACTTTAGAATCACTTATGTTTATTAAAGTAAATGGAAATGCTTGTTCCAGACTCAATTTGCAAAATGTACTCCATATCCCAGCCCACTAGTCAGAAGTGGTCACTCTACTCAGAGGACTAATAATAATAATTGGATCCTCATAATAACCCTGCAAACTGGGGACTATTATCTTTCCTTTTGTAGTCAGGAGTGGAGAGGACATGATGGTCAGAGCTTGGGCTCTGAAGCTAGACTGCCAGACTGCCAGACTGCATTCAGATCTCAGTTCTGATTTTCACTAGCTGTGCGATGTTGAGCAGGTTATTTAATTCTTCGTTCCTCAGTTTCCTCATCTCTCAAGTGGGATAGTAAATAGAACTTCCTGATAGGGTAAAACAAATGAATACATGGAAAATACCTAAAGCAATTGCTGAGCACATTAATTAATCAGCAATGTTCAAGTAATCAACTTCTCATGAAGTTAAGTGGCCATTTTCTGGACAATCAGTAGGACCAGTGTGATGAAGGGAAGGAAAAATGAAGGTCACAAAGCAGGCTGGCTCTACTCATAGTTCCTGAGATAAGCCATATGACTGCTTGGGGGCAGAAACAGGCTTGTAGAATGCAGGCTAGCAGGAGCCAGCGCCTGGAATGTGTCCCAAATGTGTCTACCCCAGCATGAAGCCCCTGAAGTCCAGGAGATGAGGAGAGGTCTTTTCCTACATAGACCAGATTCCAAGAAGAGTTTAGAACCTCAAGTAACATAAAGACTGCTAAACTCAATGAGTCTTAGTTCATTTAAAAACTATTAATTCACCTTCTTAATTTAGATTTGGCAATGTACAAACCAACTGACCACTCACCATAGGTTTTCTTTGTGGGACCTAGAGCATCGTTGCTGGCTTATCCAGTAGGAGCGTTAACACCTGACTCATATGGACCCACCTTGGAATTTCTAATGGCTTGACTTAGCATTTTATTATCATTGTACAATTTATTAATACTTCCAAAAGACTTTGGTTCCGTGTTCTCAGCCCATGCTGAACGAACTGATGTCTCTTGTTTGCTTTTCAGTCACACTCTCAGGGCAGTTTTTACAGCAGCAGCTTCAGCATTTATACTCCACTGGTAGCAGCTTTGCCTCAGATATCCATGTAGACACAGGGCTGGTTGGTAATGCAGCACAGGGCAGAATGCAGAATTTCTTTGCATTCCGTCCCAACTGTCATGCATACCCAGCTCCAATCCAAAGGGGCTCCTGGCCTTTCCCTGAGTAACTCCCCCTCTTGGGGATAGGTATTCAGTTTGCCACCTGCATCTGCCGAAATCCAACCTCTTTAAAACTTTATACCATATATCAGTCTCCCCAAAGCCAGTTGTGAGGGCTCTGCATGGCTCCATTTAAGTGGCTGTCACATGGGCCCTTTTATTAGAGTCCTAGGTGTACATGTCTTATTTCCTTTAAAAGTCTGTGAGCTTAATTTTTTTTTGTCCCTAGCTACATTCTTTCCACATCTCTTCTCATTATAAAAAACAAACTCCTTTTGTCCATCACGATTTCTCCCCTGAATCCCTACCTCATTTAACAAATAAACAAACCCAATCAGGATTTGTGTGGGTTGCACTGAAAAGTAATTTTAACACCTGACATCCTAAAAGCACAAATTACATAAGTCATTTTAGGGACTAATTCACAATGTCGAAATCTTAGTGAAAAAACTCAAGCTACAAATGACTGATTCCACAGAACGGTGCCTAAGTGTTCTTAATTAATCAACAAGGAGCCACATTTACTCCCCTGGCATCCCTTTTTCTCCTTTAGAAATGCCAAGCCCAAGGGAAAGGTTGCTTAAACTATTTATTTGATTCATTTCTTAGCTTCTGGGCTTGACTAGTTTAATCCTTTGGTTTGTTCTTGGGGATTATGGGGTTTTTAAGAATTGAGCCATTCTCTAGTTCACTCTTCAGGATGTGGGCATATTGCATTCATTTAATCCCTTGAATTTACAGAGTGGGCTAGCATAGAAACCAGAGGTGAGTGTAGCATTTATTTGGGCAGCAAGAATTTCCGTAAAGCCAGATGACAGGAGCCCACCGCAGTTCTTCTGACAGCTCCCACGCTCCTAATGTTGTTTGCGGGAACATTGCTCATTACACTGAATTGGTTCCCCTAGACTCATTTCTCCCACGTGGCTCCTGCTGAGCTGAAGTGGAGCGTGAAGGGCCAGCATGCCTTAATGGATGAGCAGCCACCAAAGCTATGTTTACTAACACCGACACCGCTAGAGTATGGCAAAGAAAGGCCTTTCAGAACAGGACACACTCATATTCAAGAGCATGACCCTATTCCACAAGTTATTATGCTCAGGAAAACTTTGTTGTGAACCTGTGGATGCTACTTAAGAGTCAGCTTTACAAATGAAGTCAAAGTGACCTTTCTTGTGTTCCACTAAGTATAAACATGCTATGAGAGCTTCTTTCCAGTGAAATGCATTATTATGGAACTCTGTTCATGCAGAACCTCACTTTAGAATCACTTATGTTTATTAAAGTAAATGGAAATGCTTGTTCCAGACTCAATTTGCAAAATGTACTCCATATCCCAGCCCACTAGTCAGAAGTGGTCACTCTACTCAGAGGACTAATAATAATAATTGGATCCTCATAATAACCCTGCAAACTGGGGACTATTATCTTTCCTTTTGTAGTCAGGAGTGGAGAGGACATGATGGTCAGAGCTTGGGCTCTGAAGCTAGACTGCCAGACTGCCAGACTGCATTCAGATCTCAGTTCTGATTTTCACTAGCTGTGCGATGTTGAGCAGGTTATTTAATTCTTCGTTCCTCAGTTTCCTCATCTCTCAAGTGGGATAGTAAATAGAACTTCCTGATAGGGTAAAACAAATGAATACATGGAAAATACCTAAAGCAATTGCTGAGCACATTAATTAATCAGCAATGTTCAAGTAATCAACTTCTCATGAAGTTAAGTGGCCATTTTCTGGACAATCAGTAGGACCAGTGTGATGAAGGGAAGGAAAAATGAAGGTCACAAAGCAGGCTGGCTCTACTCATAGTTCCTGAGATAAGCCATATGACTGCTTGGGGGCAGAAACAGGCTTGTAGAATGCAGGCTAGCAGGAGCCAGCGCCTGGAATGTGTCCCAAATGTGTCTACCCCAGCATGAAGCCCCTGAAGTCCAGGAGATGAGGAGAGGTCTTTTCCTACATAGACCAGATTCCAAGAAGAGTTTAGAACCTCAAGTAACATAAAGACTGCTAAACTCAATGAGTCTTAGTTCATTTAAAAACTATTAATTCACCTTCTTAATTTAGATTTGGCAATGTACAAACCAACTGACCACTCACCATAGGTTTTCTTTGTGGGACCTAGAGCATCGTTGCTGGCTTATCCAGTAGGAGCGTTAACACCTGACTCATATGGACCCACCTTGGAATTTCTAATGGCTTGACTTAGCATTTTATTATCATTGTACAATTTATTAATACTTCCAAAAGACTTTGGTTCCGTGTTCTCAGCCCATGCTGAACGAACTGATGTCTCTTGTTTGCTTTTCAGTCACACTCTCAGGGCAGTTTTTACAGCAGCAGCTTCAGCATTTATACTCCACTGGTAGCAGCTTTGCCTCAGATATCCATGTAGACACAGGGCTGGTTGGTAATGCAGCACAGGGCAGAATGCAGAATTTCTTTGCATTCCGGTTTGGTATAGTGAAGAGTAGTGTGCCTAAAATGACCAAACACCTCCCTCACTCCCATCCCCATTCTCTAAGAACAAAGGATAAATTCAATCCAATGTGGTATGTCTTTCTTGAGTGAGGCTGGCTATCATGCCCTTCATCCAGAGTTGGATTCTAATTTCTGACTACTCAACGGTTTCACAATGCATGTGGGAAGGTGTAGCCACATCTGGCAACACTTGCAATGAGAGGCAGATTGTAAGTGTTCCTTTCATCAGGCCACTAAACAGAAGGAGTCAAGGTATTACAGTATTTCTTCATTCGTTTTCTTTCTTTTTTCTAAAAATAGTAGTTTTATTAAGATACATTGGCAGGGACCAGCAGTTAGCATAATGGCTATGTTGCTGGACTCCCACGTAGTCAACCATGGTTCGAGTCCCAGACCCGGTGGCTTAAACTCACGCTGGGTGCGTGTGCGTGTGTGCCCAAGATCCTGGGAGGAGAATGGAGGAGAAGGGATTGCGGCATGACCATCCCGTCTGGGGGGTGATTTCTCGCTTTCTATCTCTCTGTCTCTCTGTGTCTGTCTGGCAAGTGCACACACCCTCTCCAAAAAAATACCTCTCCAAAAAAAAAAAAAGATTCATTGGCACACCATATAACTTGCTCTATTAAAGCATACAATTCGATGTGTTTTTTTTGTATATTCAAAGAGTTATATAGTTGTCACCTCTATCTAGTGTCAAAACACTTTCATTACTCTCAAAATAAACTCCATACCCAAACAGTCACTTGCCACTCCCCCATCCTATTCCCAGTCCTGTCAACCACTAAAATACTGATTTTAGGGACTTGTCTATTCTGGACATTTTATATAAACAGAATCATACAATATGTGGCCTTTTGTGACTAGTTTCTTTCACTTAATATAATGTTTTCGTGTTGATTCATGTTGTAGCATGTATCAATACATAATTCCCCCTTTTTTTTTTTTTGAGAGGATTTTGCTATAGGGTGCGTGTGCTCGCCAGAAAGACAGAGAAACAGAAAGTGAGAAAGTGCCCCCTAGGGGTTGATGGCCACGCCACAATCCCTTCTCCTCCATTCTCCTCTTGGGATCTTGGGCATGCATGCATATGCTCCTGGCATGAGTTTAAGCCACCAGGTCCGGGACTCGAACCATGGTTGACTACATAGGAGTTCAGTGACATATCCATTACACCATTTGCTGGAGCCCATAATTCCTTTTTAAGGCTGAATATAGTTCCATTGTTTTAAAGTTTGCCATAGGACGCAAGCACTAGTGAGAGCGAGAGCGAGAGTGAGAGCGAGAGAGAGAGAGAGAGAGAGAGAGAGAAAGAGTGAGAAGTCACCTTCCAAGAGGGATGCTCATGCCACAATCCCCTCTCCTCCATTCTCCTCTCAGGATTTTGGGCATGCACACACATGTGCCTGGCATGATCTTCAAGTCTCTGGGTCCAGGACTTGAACAGTTCAGTCAACCATGTGGGATCCAGCTGCCTTAACCTCTATACCAAATATTCAGTTTTATAGGTCTGCACCATTTTGTTTATTCATTAATCTGTTTATGGGCATTTTTGTGGTTTCCACTTTTTAGTTATTGCATAAAGTACTGCTTAAAGTGCTTTAAAATTTGTGTATATGTCTTCATCTTGTACCTTAAAAAACAACTTTTTTTTTTAAATTTTGTGAGTACATACCTAGGAGGGAACTTTCTGGATCATAAAGTAATTCTATTTTTAACTTATTGAAGAACTGCCAAACAGTTTTTTTTTTTTTACAGAGGCCACACAATTTTAAACTCCTACCAGTAGTACATGATGGTCCAACTTTTCCATACCCTTGCCAACATTTGTCATTTCACATTAAAAAAAAAATTGTAGCCATCCTATTAGTATCTTTTTTTTTTTTTAAAGGGTTTTTGCCACAGGCTGTATGCACTTGCCAGGAGAGGAGAGAAACAGAAAGATAGTGAGAGGAAAAGTGAGAAATCACTCCCTCAGGGTAGATGACCATGCTGAAATCCCTTTTCTATTCTCCTCCTTGGATTTTGGGCATGCACACACACATTTCCGGTGTGATTTTCAAGTTGCTAGGTCCCGGACTCAAATCGTGGTCAGCCATGTGGGAGTCCAGCACCTTAACCATTATGCCACCTGCTGGCCTAGTATCATGTTTTTAAAAATAGCTTTATTAAAAAATAGCTTTATTAAGATATCATTAATACAAGTGAGAACTTCAAAAAGTTCATGGAAAAACCTGGAATTAAATGATAAAAATTAAAAAATTTATTTTTTAATACATACTCTACCAAGACACTTTGGTCAATTGATATCAATAATTTATTCCATTCCCAAAAATTGAGTATTCTGGGGGCCAGCAGGTGGTGTGAAGGTTAGAGTGCTGGATACCACATGGCCAGCTGTAAGGTTCAAGTCCCAGACTCAGCGGTTGAAGATCATGCTTTATGTGTGTGCATGCGTACTCAAAATCCTGAGAGGAGAATGGAGGAGAGGGATTGGTGGTGTGGATATACTCCCTGGGGATGATTTCTCACTTTCCCTCTCTGTCTGCCTGCCTCTCTGTCCCTTCGTGGTGAGTGCACACACCTTATAGCAAACAACAACAACAAACAAAACAAACAAAAACAAACAGGAATTGAGTATTCTGAGAATTTAACCACATTAATGCAATTTTTAAAATATTATTAACTGAAGACAAATGGGTGCTCTTTAAATATTTTTTAACATTAGCAAACAAAAAGAAGTCATAAGGAACCATATTATGACTGGAAGATGGATGTCTAATGATTTCCCATTGAAACTATCACAAAATTGCTCTTGCTTGATGAGAGAGATGAACAGGAGCATTGTCATGGTGGAGAAGGACTCAGGTGAAGCTTTCCTGGGCATTTCCTGCTAAAGCTTTAGCTAACTTTCTCAAAACACCCTCATAATAAGCAGAGGATACCTTTCTTCAGCTCTTCAGAAAGTTAACAAGCAAAATGACTGGAACATCCCAAGAAACTGTGGCCCATGACTGTTTTTCTTGAGAAGTCGGTGTTTGCTTTGATTAGACCACTTCCACCTCTTGGTAGCCATTGCTTTGATTGTGCTCTGTCTTTAGAATCATACTGGTCAAGCTATGCATCATCTCCTCTTACTATTATTTAAAGAAATCCTTCAGGATCTTAATTCCCACTTGTTTAAATTTCCGTTGGAAGCTCTGCTCTTGTCTGTGGCTGATTTGGGTGCAACAATTTTGGCACCCATTGAACAGAAAGTTCATTCAACTTTAGTTTTTCAGTCAAAACTGTGTAAGCTGAGCCAGTTGAGACATCTATGGTATATTGTTTCTGCCATAAATTTTTGGTCCTTTTCAATTAATGCAAGAACAAGATCAATTTTTTCTCTCAAGTTGATGTGGATGGTCTGATGCTGTGGACTTCATCATTAACATTGCCTGGCCCCTTCTTAAAATGAGTTATTCATTTGTAAACTACTGATTTATTTGAGGCATAATTCTCCATGAACTTTTCATAATGTGTTGATGATTTCGCCATTCTTCACCCAAACTTCACCATAAATTTAGTATTTGTTCTTGCTTCGATTTTGGCAGAATTCATATTGTTTTGATAAGGTCCCTTTTCAAACTGATTTTAAAAAATCCTTCTAGTGTCTCTAGATCCTGTTCAGACATGTTATAACAAGTTAGTATGAATTTATTTTGGTGCAAGTAATTGTTTGAATTCATGCATGGTTTTATTATTATTATTACTTTAACCTTACTATAGGGCACAATGCTCACCAAAGAGAGACAGTGGAGGAAAGGGGGATGGAGTTAGAAATCACCCTCTGGGCAGATGGCTATGCTGCAATCTCTTCTCCATTCTCCTATTGGGATTTTGGGAATGCACACAAATGTGCCTAGCATGTTTTTCTTTTTTTAAAAAAAACATTTATTTATTTAATTCCATTTGTTATTATTATTTTTTAAATTTCACCAGAGAGAGATAGAGAGAGAGAGAAAGGGAAAGCAAGAAAGCAAGCTGCCAGGTCCGGAACTTGAACCACGGTTGGCCATGTGGGAATCTAGTGCCTTTAACCACCACACCACCTGCTGGCACTACCCAGAATGCTTTTTAGGCCACCAGGTCTGGGACTCAAACCTTGCAGTCAGTATGTGAGATCCAGCTGCCTTAATCACCCTGCCACTGGCTAGATTTTTTGTTTTTTTTTTTTTTTTTTTATAATAACTCACATTTCCATGAACTTTCTGAAGACCCCTTGTACAAAAAATCCACACATATCTAATGAATACAATGTGATGAGTTTAGATATATACCCATAAAACCATCACCACAATCAAAGCAATAGTCATATTAATCATCTCCAAAAGTTTCCTCATGCTTCTTGTTTGTTGTAAAACGCTAAAGATGAGACTGACCCACAACAAATTTTTAAGTGCACAGTATTGTTAACTATAGGCATCATGTTGTACAGCAGAGGTCTAGAGTTCATCTTGTATAACAGAAACTTTAACCCATTGAATACTGTCTCCCTATTTTTCCCTCCACCCAGTTCTACTTTTTGCTTCTATAAGTTTAACTATCTCAGGCATGATCTTATATGTAGAAAACTCGAAAGATGCTATCACAAAAACTGTTAGAACTAATAAATGATTCAGTAAATTTGCAGGATACAAAACCAACAAATATAAATCATTTGTGTTTCTATACACTAACGACGAACTATCCAAAAATGAAATTAAGAAAATAATTCTATTTATGAGAGCATCGAAAGGCATTAAGTACTTAGAAATGAACTTAGCCAAGATGGTGAAAGACTTGCACACTGAAAACTACAAAACACTGATGAAAGAAACTTAAAAGATACCAATATATGGAAAGATATTCCACATTCATCAATAGGAATACTTAATATTGTTAAAATGGCCATAAGAGGCCATGCAATCTACAGATTCACATAGAACAGCCAAAGCAATCTTGAGTAAGAACAAAGTCAGAGACATTACATTTCCTGATTTTAAAATGTGTCCCAATGGAGAACATTAAGATGCTGCTCTCCACAGGCTGGGACCACATGGAAGCCTGGATTTGATTCCCAGTCAAACCTAATGGTCAGGTGCAGTGGTGTGTGCCTGTAATCCCAGCAACTTGGGAGGTTGAGGCAGGGGATCACAACATAATGGAAACCTAGCTTTAAAACGCACACACACACACACACACACACACACACACACATACACGAGGGGACTTTAAAAAGTTCATAGAAAAATGAAATTAAAGTATGAGTTTATTTTGGTGCAAAAAATTTTGAAATCCATGGATGGCTTTTTTATAATTTACATTTAAGGCTAGCCCAGCAGCTCAGTGGTTAAGCACAGTGTGCTGGGAGCCAAATACTACATGGCTGACTGTGGTTTGAATCTTGGCCCTGGAAGCTTAAAAAACATGCCAGGTGCATGTATGTGAGTGTGTGTGTGCCAAAAATCCTGACAGGATAGAGAAATGGAGGAAGAAGGTTTCCCTATAGGAAGGTGCTTGTTCTCTCTTTCTTTTGCTCTCTGTCTCTGACCAGGGCATGCACCCTCTGGCAATTAAAGAAAAAAGTGAAAAAACATTTTCCATGAACTCTTTGAAGACTCCCTCATATATAACAAACCTATTGTAATTAAAATAGTATAGTACTGATGTAAAGAAAGACATATACTTATAGAACAGAATAGAGTTCCCAGAAAAAAACTCACACATGTACAGCAAACTGATCTTTGACAAAGCTGCCAAGAATACACAATGTGAAAAAGACATACTCTTCAATACATAATGCTGGGAAAACTGGATATATATATATATATATGTGTGTGTGTGTGTGTGTGTGTGTGTGTGTGTGTAAAAGAATGAAATTGGACCCATATATTACACCATACACATAAAAGAACTTCAAAATGGATTGAAATTTTAAATAAACTTTGTTATTTATATGATTGGTATAATTTTCCAGTCAAACCAGCAAATGGAGTAGGTCTTTTCTTTATTGAGATGTTTTTGATTACTGATTCAATCTATTGACCTATTATAATCTGTTCAGGTTTTTGGGACCAGCAGTTGACCTAATGGCTACGTCACTGGACTCCCATGTAGTCGACCACAGTTCAAGTCCTGGACCTGGTGGCTTAAACTCATGCCGGGCGTGTGTGTGTGCGTGCCCAAGATCCCGAGAGGAGAATGGAGGAGAAGGGATTGTGGTGTGGCTATCCCCCCTGGGGGGTGATTTCTCGCTTTCTGTCTCTCTGTCTCTCTCTGTCTTTCTAGCGAGCGCATGTGCCCTATAGCAAAACCTCTCAAAAAAAAAAAGTGTTCAAGTTTTTATTTATTCTGGTGTCCTGGTGAGTAAGAGAGCTGGATCCCACATAGCTGACTGTTTAGCTTGAATTCCATCTCTGGATGCTTGAGAAACATGCTTGGAACATGTGTGTGCATGGCCCAAATCTCCAAAAGATAGAGAAATGGAGGAGAAGGGATTGTGGTATAACATGTCCCATTGGGGAGTATTTTCTCCTTCTCTATCTCTGTCTGTCTCTGAAGAGTGCATGTGCCCTCTGGCAATAAATAATAATGATGAGCTAAGTATTCTTTTCAAGAAGTTAGAAAAAAAGGAGAACGACATTGACTCAAGAAAACAGTTAGATGATAAAATAAAAAATTGACTTTTACAGTGGTATTAAACATATGAAGTACCTAGGAATAACTCTAATATTAAATATGTAATACCTTTTATAGAAAACTATAGAACTTTATTGGGGGACATGAAATAAGACAGAAAAGAATACAGATGCTATATCCATAGATGGAAAGACTTAATATGTCATTACTTCCCCAACTTACTGAGAAGTCAATGCAATGTTATTCCTCAACCTCAATACCATAAAGGGGCTCAACTGTCATAAGCATTGGAAAATAGGGAGCCTACAATAAAACTAACGCTTCACCGCTAATTTTAGTATCATTAGAATATTCACAACAATATTCACAAATATTAAGCTGTTTCAAACTCTGTAACAAAGCCACTCCCTCCTTTTTTTTTTCTCAGTGGTCCTCATCCAGTTGGAGGAATAAAAGGCAAATTGTGACCCAAACCCTTTGAAGACTTATCCATGGAAAATATCAAAACATCTTAACCTTTCCCCAGTATGTTGGTTAGGTGAGACCCGTGTTTCCCAAAAGAAGCACAAGGTTTTCAAGGCTGAAATACTGAAGGACTCAATGAGAAACTATTTTATGCATGCGAAAATAGAAAAAGCCACAAATGCTCAGGGAAACAGGAAATGCAGGCAATGACCCTGACCTGATTTAGGGACAAACATTCAGGCTCAGAGTTGTCTGATATATTAATGCTGTAGAGAACCACTGATAGCAGTAAATCTAAATTCTATGAGGGAACATGGAAGGGGAAGTAGATCCCAGAGAGGGAAGTTTCTTCATCAAAGTCTCTCAGCTACTCGGAGGCAGAGCTGAGGTTAGAGTCCAGATCTTCTACCCTCAGTTCAATGCCTTTCCAGTTCTACAGGTCAAAATTTCCAATAAAGAGTCATAGCTATGGTTATTCTGAATGCTAGAGCTGAAAATATTCTTAGAATTTGGAGATTTGGTAAAATTTGTCCTTTTATACTGGTGAGAAAATTGAGGCCCAAAATAGAGAAGTGACTTGCAAAATTCTAAGTCCACATGTGGAGAATGGAGGGTGGATACGACATGAGGGAGAGTAAGGAGTGAGTAGGACTTACAAGTGTGAGCTGGAGCCCAAAGGATGGACTAAAACCTGTGTCAGTTCTTTTTGTCTGTGTCCTTGATGTCCTGTAGAAGTGGAACATTTAGCCCTTCACTATGGAGTTGAGAACACACTTGGTCCGGAAGTCAGAGAAACTGAAATAAGATCCACAGGAAAGTAGAAGGATTTCAGATATGACTAGTGCCTTACACCAACACAGTGAGCTAGCAGATAAGTGACTATGTGTGTGAGCTACAAAATGGCAGCACTACCCTTCCACTTTCCAAATCTTCTATTAGAGTTTTTTGTGGTCTACCCTAACATACAGGAAGGAAACTTTTGGAAAATGTAATTCAGAGTAGCCAAGATGACACATTACAGAGCTAAATGTTATGTGGAGAAGTAAGTGGAAAATATTGTCTGATTGGAAGGGAGAGGGCATACTGGGCAGACAGATAGGATAGTTTGAGCAAGGGCATGGATGTGTGGTGTGGAGTGTGTTTTGAGAACCAGCAAGTGGCCCAGTTTGCCACACTTGTGCTTTGGGAAACATACAGATATTAAGTTGAAAAGGGAGGTTTCAGCAAAATGAAGTGTCTCTGGGAAGCCAGAGTGATGAGACTAATACCATAAGGAATGGAAGAATCATCAGAGGCTGCTGAGGTGAATAGCATTTTTGGGGAAAATGCCAACAAGTTCAGGATGGAGCAGACAAGGGGGAGGCTATGGCAGGGGAGAAGCTTTGTGCTGGAGGCCTTGAGTGCATGTCTGCTCCATCTCAGTCCTTAAGCATTGGAGAGGCTTGAGAAGGAACAGGAACACTTTAGTATTCAACCACCAGCTCTTCTTCTCTGCCTGACCCTGCAGCTCCTCTGGCCCTAGTACCAGTTGCTTCTGTCTCTCAGTTATCCCTCCTGTGTCAAAGAGGTCTTTTGCAACGGCTGGAAGTTGCTCTGGAAATGAGAGAGGCAAGGTTTTCCTGAGAGGTGGAATGCTCAGGGATATTTCAAGGGTGGTTAGAAGCTGGCTGCATACCTAGGCCAGTAAAACTCTGCTCTCGGGGACACAGATAGATATATTTGCACAGTAGGAGGAAGGAAGATGAAAGAAGAGGTCCTCTGCTGGCTTGGGACTTGGCAGCACTCTTCAGCTCTCACATCAGTAGGTGGTGGAGGGCAAGTGCCTTGCTGGCCTACAGTTTTACCACACTTAGGAGTGACTGGAAAGTCTGAGCAGACCAATGTTCCAGCCCAAGCCCTGGATCTTGAAGTTAGGGCTCTAGGTCTAACCCTCCCAAATGGGGTCCTGTGTAATCACGCTTCCTCTCAGACCCTCAGTTTTTTCATGTGTGGAGCTAAAGTCATGAAAATGCCTGCGTTGCCTACCTCACAGAGCTGCAGTCAGTGTCCCATGAGAAAGCAGCTGTGAAAGTGCTGGTAAACTGTAAAGAGCTGGGCTCTGGGGCTGAGTCATCACTGTGGTTATTATACAAGAGGATCTTTACTGGGCTGAGCGATGCTGTGGACCCAGTAGTGCTTAATAAAGAATTCCTGGTGGTGCTGCTGCAACTGATGAGTTGACTTATGAGACAAAATTACAGTTAGAAAAAGAAACTAGGTGACTTTCATTGTGAATTAAAGGTAACACAGCAGTCATCAGTGAGGGGACTCATGAGAGGGGCTGCTCCTGTTGATTCGATCATCTCCCCACCCGACCTACTTCATCACCCCTGCACTCCTTCCTTTGGACACTCCTCTGGCCATCCTTTCCTCCTATTCCTTTCCCATTAACTGAATTCACCTCACAGCCCATCCTCTGAAGCTCTCTCCATTTCCCCTAGATTTGCTTTTAATTTTCCTCGTAACTTATTTTGTTGTTTATGATTCTCCCCTTTGCTTGTCATTGTCTCTATGTTTTACTCTGTCTGCCTCTGTCCCTCTCGCTTTCTGCTTCTCTCCTCCCTCCCTTTTCTCCCCCCCCCAAACACACTTTTTAAACCAATTCTCCTTGCTGCTCTGCTGAGAGCTCAGGAAGGAGAGCCTCCCAGCTAGTGTTGCTAGGCAACCCAGTATCACATGGCCAGCCCCACATTTTCTGCCTGCTTCTCCTTAGAGCTCTGCTACTCAGCCTCTATACTATATAGCTCAGATTGGGCAGATATGTGTAAAGAATGGGCTTGGTTGTTTCATTTATAGTTGGCCAAAGGTGTCAGCTTTGCTCTGGAATATCTACATTGCTGGAAACATAGTAGGGAAAAAAAGTGAAGAAAATAAGAACTGTAACAAGATGGCATGCATTCCTAAAAACAGCTCCCCAGAGCAGGAGGCTCTTAACTTGGTATCCATGGAACTCTTACATATGCTATGGAGAGGCCACAGGGATTGCAAAATCCTTTGAAATGTCACACAAAATCAAATATTTATACTTACTGCACTTTTTCTTGTTGTGAGGGTTTATAGCTTTTAACAAATTCACAAAGGGACCAAGGCTTTCCAGGAAGTTCTTGCATGTATCTCCAAACTCCCATAGAATAGTCTGTGCTGAATGTTTTCCATTTTCCATCTCACACACAACTCACCCACACATCACACTCCTCTACTCTGCTCTGACCTACATGGATTACTTCAGTGGGCCCCCTTGCCTTCTAGGTTCAGCCAATGGGAGGAATTGATAGGAGATCAAAGGGCAGAGATGGAGGAGAGTGGGGATAGAGCATTTATTCCCTGGCTCCCTCCCTGTTAGCTTGTCATGAATTTGTTATGTCCCTCTATTGTAGAGCACAAATCTTGTCTCGCAGTCCATTCCATACAGCTATAATCTCTTTCTGGGTCCTGGTAACTGTCATTACCTCTTGCTCCTTCAGACACAGGGGCAGTAAGGGCTCTGGCAGTTAACATCCTCAGAGAACTCTGTTGGTTTCCTTAAGCCCTAATCACATCCCAGTAATCCCTCCTCAAATGAAACCCTCCTCAAAGGATCCATCCAGTTAGAACCCTGACTAAAAAATGGGAGCATAAAAAATTAAAAAGTAGAGGCAAAAAATAGGTATTTAGAACATATTTGCAAATGGCAGATATCTGAGTGAGTGTGGCCATTTTCAAAAGCTGGCTTTAATGACCAGAGCATTATGTCTCAGCTTCATATTGTTTCATCAGGATTCATTGCTAAGAAGGGCAGGAACACGAGAACTCTAATAGATCAACTGGTTGTATCTGCAAAGCAATGACCACTTGACATTAAGAGCAAATCTTGTAGAAATGAGTGCTTCCCAAGTCTTGATTCCACTGGAGATCTCGTCTCATCTTGTTCAGGTGTCTAGGAGTTTAAGAGGAGTTGAACTGCTGAATGGTTGCAGCCAGGCATTGTTCCTGATGGATTCTCAATCAATGGGCTCCTTGGCAGATTGCTATCTGGTTCTGGCCACTGTTGAGGGTTTCTCCAGTGAAGCTTGATGTTTCTTCCCTTTTGACTCTATTCTTTTCTCTGCAGTCTTTTCCCTCTCCCCTCTCCAGTGGGTAGAATCTGGGGCAGGAGAAGAAAACTAGGTTACAAATGATTCCAAATCTTTTCTGTCTTACACCTGAACCTCTGGCTTTTGAAAAACTCAAGAGTCAGGATTTTGACACCTTTGTTCTCTGGTTATATTCTGACAACTTCCCCTAAAGCCATAGGTGACTCATGTCTGGCATCTTGGCTACAGGGGAGGAGGGAAGGCAGAGAGGGTCTCAGATAAAGTTTAATGAAGCACAGAAGAGTAAAATGCACAGGTTTATGTCCCAACACCTTTTCTTGTCATAGCCACTTTATACTGGCTATAGATCTCTTTAGTATTGGGGTCATTTAGACTTAGACTGTTAGACCTTTTTTTTTTTTTTTTTTTTTTTTCTGAACTGGGAACCTGTTTGGAATAAGACTGTGAATGATGAACAATATGAATGAACAACAAAAAAAGAAAGCACAAAAAGTTTTCTGAACCTCTATGTGTAGAAGGGTCTCATTTGTAATTAAGGACACTGGTAAGTACTTTACGACCCATAAGGCAAAATGATAAGTTCTAGAGATGGCAATTTTCTGGGTCAATTGCACATTTTCGCACTTTCCTTTTTCTGATTTCATATCTAACTGGACAGTAGTAGAGCTTTCAGCCGCTAGTCATGCTCACCCTGACTCAGATATCATTGTGACACAGAGATAAGCTGGGTCCCAACATCCCTTGGGATTTTGTGGGAATTACACAACAAAAATAGCATGGCACGTTTGCAAGTAGTTTGTGTCTCCTATTTATTGCCTTTGTGCACCCGGATCTGATTATAGACTCCCTGGAGATTTCACTTTGTGAACCATCTGGCCTATCAAACATGTCTGAATCATTCTGGGATGAGAGGAAGCACTTATCCATTTCTTTTTTCTCTTTAAAACTTTTTTTTCATTATTATCACAATCTTGTTTATATTACATTGAATCACATACAACTTTACAGTGTATTATTTTTCTTTTTTCTTACTGCGAACTGGCTATTAATCAGTAGAAGTTTTTTTTCCAGTTTTAAATTATTTTTCTTTGTACAAAACACCATGGATAGTGTGTGTGTTTATGTAGGGGTGGAGGTGAAGGTAGGGGAAGATTGAATGAGTACATAACTTTCCTGTGAAATTTCTTACATTGCAAAAACAGATGACCGAGTCATTTGAGTGCTTCAGGAATCAGGCACTGTGTAAGAGACGTAGGAATGCAAGAGGTTTGTTGGGGAGCATCTGTGGAAAACAAAAGGGGGGATGAAACAATATTGGATAGCCTCATTACTCAATACATTTCTGACAGCATCTTAACCAATCTAATGGAGAGCTCTGGAGCAAGAATTTCTCATTAGAAGAATTTTGCTCTGGGCAGAAATGGCCAGGTCCTGGCTAGTCATTGACTCTGACCTGCTCAGGAAGAGTGTGGTCTCATTTTAAAGAGTGAGATGGATCTGAAAGGGTCAGTATATAGAGGTTGTCAGGTCACCATACTCTTTGCAGCTGAACTTCCTTGTGGCTACCATAATAATCCTTTGAGTTTGGTGGCAAAAGTGGTTCTGGTTCTTTTATTATTTGTTCTAGTCTGTTCTGTTACCAATAACAGAAACACCTGAGTTTGGGCAACTTAAGAGAATAGACATTTAATTAGCTCACAATTTTGGAGGCTGAGAAGTCCAAGAACATGGTGCTGACGCTTCGTGAGGGTCTTCTCACTACATTACAACATGGCAAAAGGAAGGAGTGTGCACAAAGCAGATCATGTCTCTGTGTCATTCTCTCTCTTTATAAACTCACCAGTATTCAGGTGGGGGCTCAACCTTAGTCTACAATCCTAATAATCCCCCAAAGACTTTGTCTCTTAATATAATAGTAAGATTAAGTTTCAACCATCTTAATACTTTCACAATCACTCACCACATTTTTTAAAAAGAATTATGTTATTTAACTTTTATTATTATTATTATTTTCTAGTTTGATGAGAGAGAGAGAGAGAGAAAGAAAGCCACTAGGTCCAGGACTCGAACCATGGTCAGCCATATGGGAGTCCAGTGCCCTCAATTACTATGCCACCTGCTGGCCCCAACTCACCAAATTTTAGCATATGAATTTTCAGGAGATGCAGTCAAACCATAGTAGTCTTTTGTTTTCTTTTACAGAGAGGAGTAACTCAAATAAGTAGTGTATTTTTTATACAGTTCTTGGTATGAAGAGAAGTTGAAAGTGGGGGACACACACACAGAATAGGACTGTGCTCTAAAGAATGACAGTGTCTTAGAATCTTGGGAACCATGGCTAACGTAGGGTTTAGTAATTCTTTGCAAAGAGCACTCCAAATCATGAGAGTGTGGCAGGTCTAGCTGTGAAGTCCTCCCAGTCTCTCCAATAGCCACAAAGAGTCACTTATGACACAGAATGATGTCTGCTCTATAAACTTGCCATCCACAGAACTGCCCGGAGCCTCAGGGTCACTCAGTACCAATGTAGATAATTTTTTTTCTCAAGTGTTCAAAGCCACAGCGAATGCATGTGTTTCCATGGAGGCTTTTATTTTAACTCTCACAACACATTGAGATTTTGGGGTTCTAGGGCTGTTCAGATAAAAATCTTCCTAATAACTCATTTCCTTGGAAGGGTGTCTTGCAACCTCTGAGAAGCTTTGTTTCTGCTTAGTCGGTTCCAGAGTTAACAGCTTTTATGATACATATTTGGAGTAAAAGCCTTTCTGGGAAAATCTCCCCCGTGTCTACTCTCCACCCCAGCTTAATGCAACTAGTGTCAATTAAACTCCTATACTTCCAAGGTGTGGTCATCTGTGCAGGATCATTCCTCATAACTTAATGATTCTTATCCTAGCAGAAAAGAATTTGGTCAATGTATTTAATTTGGTGTATAAAGAGTGGGAGTAAATTCTGGGATATTGATGATGCCTAATAATTATTGAGCACTTATGTTTTGCCAAGCATTGGATTAAGAATCTCACATGATTTTGCTCATTTAATTATCAACTACTAACAAATATGGTATGCACAATTTTTATCCTTGGTTTACTTATGAAAAACTGGAGACAAAGAGATGAAATAACTTGCCCTTATTCATTATCATCTAGTAAGAAGTAGAGCTGAGATTCAAACCCAGGATATCTAGCTCCAGAACCCATGCTATTAATCTCTACCATGTGATACAGGCTGGTTCCTCAGATGCAGAGTCTGGATTTCATCTCAGCTGTATGGACTGCATATCCCTCTCAGAAGGTACAGGAAATAGTAAAGGACAAAGAGCAAATTATTTAGATGAAAGTCATTGGAATAATTGTGTACAAAGTAGAGAAATATTCAATCACGTGATAACCTTTGTGTTATAAAAAATTGTTTAAAAAAGAAGAAAGTCATAAAGTCATTGGACTTAGAAGCTCAGTTATGATTCCACTGGGGCAGAAATATATTTGTACATCTGTAAAAATGGAAGTGGCAGTGACCACAGGCAAACTAGTCAGAGAATGGCATGGTGGGAGTAGGAGTGGATAAAGAATTGCCAGGGAGGTGTTTGTCTTAACCTTCAAAGGCACCCACTACAAGGCACACTTTGGCATTTGTGGTCATTTTACTCCCAGTCAGGACCTAGAGAGAATGGCATGCAGAGAATGATCAGCAGTGTGACAGAGGTATCAGAGACTCCCTGGTACTGGGAATCTCACTATGTATGAAACTATGGCAGAATCCCAATTGCAATCAAGCAACCAACATCAGCAGAAAATGGGTGTAGTTTAGACTCTGCTCAGGTGCATGCATCCTGCCTTTTGTAGCAGGCCTTCTGAAGCCAGTTGTGTTTGTAGTTAGAAGGTAAGAAGCCTGCTAGTGATCCCCATCCTTGAGTATATCAATATTCTCTCATGCCCAGACATTGTGAGCTTTTCAATGCTACTTTTAGTTTGTTTATATTTTACATATATCTATGATGATTTTAGTCATGTTACAATGAAAAGGGAAGCAATTATGGTATTTTTATATTTTAAAATAGGCAAAAACTCAGCCAGAGCATTATTGTCAACATTGGTCTTGACTTTCAGTGAATTAATCCTTCATGAGAAGGATTATAACTTAACTTACATTATAACTTTAAGTGTACCAAAATTGGATTAGCAAAGTTAAGAAGTTGTATAATTCAGTCAAGGAGAAATTCCCCTCAATGTAAATTGATGACAACCAAAGTCCTTAAGAGAAAATAAGAAAAATAATTTTTCTGTGAGAAGTAAAGTTTGTTGCAAAACATAGTTTGAATGTAAAGAGGATCAGATGGAGGACTAGAGTTGGGGGCCATTGCAAGGTTTGGGGAAAGTGTAAGTTAATCACTATTTAGCTTGAAGCAAGCATTTAGATAACAAAGAAACAACTTCTCTCAAATTATACTCTTCCCAGAAAATAAAAGTGAATATACCTCCTTAATTGTTCTCTATCTGACTTGGACTTAGCCATCACAACTATCAGAAAAGCACAAGAATTAGATCCGAGACTTGGACTTTGTGTTTGGGGACTAAATGATACCAAATAACAGATTTTCCTGATGATTTACTGAATATTTCTTTCATCTTATCTTCTTTGTCTTTCTTACTTTTTTTCTCTTTCTCCAGCCTCCTCTACCTCAACTCTTTACTCTTTGGTAATGAATATCATAGTTGTTAATACATTCTGTTCCAAATTGTTTTTTGCTTCCTGGTAGTGACTGCTTTTAGGAGGTATTTTGTTTTCCAAAAATGTGTAGACAGGAAATATTCTTAGAAAAGTGATTAAAGTTTTTTTTTATTCCCATGAGTGTTCTATTCTCTTTTGCTCCATTTAAGAATTATTACTGACTCCCATCTCTCAACCCCTGGACCAGGAACTGCGAGGGAGGACTGCCCCTTGAAGCCCCAGACCCAGGACCCCCAAGCCAGAAAACCCTCTGTCAGCCAGCTGAAGGGAATACTTTTCCTTTGATCACATTGCCAAAAACAGTAGAAGAGAGACTTTGGCAGTCTTCATTCCACAGTCAAAAGTAAACACTCTTGCTCCTATTTGAGGAAACGTTCTCTTAAAAGGTATTTGAAAGGGAACACATCTCCCAATGGTTAGAAGTAGAAGAAGAACCTCAGGTCTGAATAAAGTAGGAAATATGTCTCCATCAAAAGAACACAGTAACTCCCTTTTCTTGAAAAAAAAAAAATAGAGG
>NW_006205314.1:871300-890678 GCF_000334495.1 Tupaia belangeri chinensis | reverse complement strand
TTAGAAAAACTGTGGCACATATATTCAATGGAATACTATTCATCCATAAAAAACAACAAAGCCCTGACTTTTGACAGGAAGTGGATGAATATGGAAGACTTACTGCTGAGTGAAGCAAGCCATGCTATGAAAGAGAGGCATTGTATGTCTCCACTTAATATATACCATGTGTCTGCACTCTATGACTGAAACTAATTGTCTAAAGGATATAGAAACGCAGTATATAGATGTAAATACCAGATAAAGTGTGTGTGAAAGAGGAGGGTCTGAGGAAGGACATTTGGGGGAGGGACAGGGAGGAAAAACATTAATGGCACAGAGAGGTGTGGTATTATCTGTTGAATATCTTCGTGGTTTTATCGAAGGTGCTGGGGAGAGGTGTTCACCTGTTGAAATACCCATTTTGTAAGACAAATGATAATGTGATTGAATGTATGGAAAAAAATGAAATGAAAATAAATTAATTAATTAAAAAAATTATTACTACTTGTTAAGAACTTTGTGCTTCTCGTACTGAGTCAGGACTTAGCTTGCCAGAGCTCCATTCTTCATCTAGTTTCCTACTGGACTGTGAGCTCCTTGAGGGCAAAGCCTGTACCTTATTTGTCTCCTAGAGACCAGGGCAAAAGTGTATGCTTGGTAAATTATTGTTGAATAAATACTATCTTATTCTTTCTTCACCACAGTATTTCTGTCTTGGAAATGGATAATCAGGGAATGAGAAAAAGGGTAGAAAAATGTAGCTACAGAAAGAAGTACAAGCTGTGCTCTCTGTGTGTGTGTGTGTAGTGCATGGGCCAGTGAACCTGGGGATCTGGAAGTACCTGGCTCCCAAGGTCTTTGTTGGGCAAGGAGGATGGAACTTGGAATGGCAATGGAGGAACAGTGGGACACAGGATTCAAAGGCCCAAATCTGTGTAGCGGAACACCAAGGCAGAGCTTCTCAGTCTCACTTCCTCCCTGGGCCTCTGCCACACAGGTTGATGGGATTGGAAAGGCAATTGAGGGGCAGCAGGAAAGGCTAGGACAGATCCCTGATAAACTCTACTGTTTAAGGAACATGGAAAAGAAGAGTTCTGAATGAAAAACAAGGGACTGTGGCATGGCCATCCCCCCCTGGAGAGTGATTTATCACTTTTCCTCTCACTCCCTCTGTCTCTTTCAGTGAATGTACACACCCTGAGGCAAAATCCTAAAACCCAAAGCAAACCAAACAAACAAAAACCTCTAAAGTTTCTAGAATTGGAAAATAACCGCAAGCCTCTTCTACTTTATGTGTTCCCTTGCCACTTAAGTTTTAGCTCCAGGAAATCAGCCTTCTTAACTTTCTTGAAAGGTCAGCTATGCATTTATAAGGAATGTCTACTCTCATCGTTTCTATTCAATACTGTATTGAAGATCTAGTCAGTGCAATCAATTGAACAAAAGTGGGGGGGCCACTATGGCCTTGTGGTTAAGGCAGCCAGATCCCCAATAAGTAATCACATGGTTCAAATCCTGGCCCTGGCAGCTTGAAAAATATGCTGGGCATGTGTGTGTGTGTGTGCCCCAAATCCCTACACAGTGGAGAAATGGATGAGAAGAGATTGTTACATGACCACTGGGGAGGTGTTTTTGCCCTCTCTGTCTCCTTGTCTTGCTCTATCTGACAAGCACACATGTCCTCTGGCTGAAAGAGAAAGAAAGGAAGGAGGAAAGGAAGAAAAAAAGGAAGAAAGTAAGAGGAGAAAGAAAAACTTGTATTAGATAGAGGGAATCAAAACTGGTTATTTTACAGATGACTCTAATCTCTGCAGAAAATCCTATGATTTCTATGAAGAATAGTAGCACTAACAAGTGATTTTAGCAAGGTTTCAGGATAAAAGATCAATATACAAAAAATCAACTGGATTTCTATATACTGGCAATGAGCAAGTAGAAATTGAAAAAAATTCAGTCATAACATCATAAAAACATTAAATATTTAGGGGCAAATTTAACAAAAGATGTGAATAATCTATGCAATGAAAACTAACAAACAATGTTAAGAGAGATCAAAGAAAACCTAAATAAATGGAGATAATGTTATGTTCATAGGCAAATCAACTGGATTTCTATATACTGGCAATGAGCAAGTAGAAATTGAAAAAAATTCAGTCATAACATCATAAAAACATTAAATATTTAGGGGCAAATTTAACAAAAGATGTGAATAATCTATGCAATGAAAACTAACAAACAATGTTAAGAGAGATCAAAGAAAACCTAAATAAATGGAGATAATGTTATGTTCATAGGCTGAAAGATTAAATATTAATAATATGTCAGATCTCTCCAAAGTAATCTATAGATTCACTGCAATTCCAATCAAAATTCTAGCAGGCACTTTTCATAGAAATTGATCATTTAAAAATTCCTGTGAGAATACAAATGATCTTATTTATTTATAAATTTTCCCCAAGATTTTTATTTTTATTTTTTACATCTAATCACTGTATGTCTTTACAATGTACAACATGTTTTTTTCCAGCATGAAAATATTAGACAAGTCTAAGACATTACCATATACATTATCATCAACAGATAACTCAGAATAGCCAAAGAAACTTTGAAAAACAATAAATATGGTGGATTAAATTTGATTTCAAGATGTACCACTAAGCCACAGTACTCAAGACAGTGTGGTACTGGCATAAAGATAGATAAATAAGGCCCAGCTTCTGTGGCACAGTCAGTAGTGTATCAGAATGTGGTACTAGAAGCCACATGATGACTGAGGTTTGCCTGAAAACATGCTGGACTCATGTGTGCATGCCCAGGATCCTGTTTGATCAGACAACTGATTGGAGGAAATGGACTGCAGCATGGCCAAAACCTATGGAGGATTGCTCTCTCAAGCGCGTGTGCTTTCTTTCAGGTGTGCATGAATTCTATCATGAATAGACGAAAAATAAAAAGAGGGTGGACACTTCACCCCCACCTTTTTTCTCTTTTATTTATTTACATTTAATCACATGTCTTTACAGTGTGCAACATTTCTTTTTCCAGTACAAATACCATGCATGTCAGTCAAGACAAAGATATTACTGTATACATTATCATCAGCAAATAGCTTCTCAATTTTGTCAATTAAGCATACTGTTACTTATTCTGTGCTTCTCTTTTTCCCTCCCTACCTTCAATGCTAAGTTTTTTTTCCCCACATTTTATTGATTCACAAAAGATCTTAAACTGAAAATATTGGCAAAGCTAGAATCTAGTGACAAGTGCACTGATTTTTTTTTTGCCATAGGGTGGGCGCCACCACACCTCGCACTGTAATTTTTTTCTGAAACATTTTGTTATTTGCATTCCCCCTTTTACTAAAGCAATGTATAAACTAACTTATTTGCAAAGAAAAAAAATGAGGATATCTCAGTTTGGTCTGTTATTTGCACAAAAACCCATAAGAATTCAATTTCTGATGCAAGGCAACAGATATTTTCGTATTATTGAACTTACGCAAATTACCATTCTGCCTCAAAATAAGAATGCTCACAAATATTTTCTAATAGCAAAGGGGAAAGGAAGGGAGAAGAGTTTATGTTCAATTAATTTTTTTTAATTGCTGAATCTGACAAAAAGAAAACCAAAATCCTTAAATCTGGAAGACGAAGAATAGACGAAAATCAGTAATGTTTTAGACAAAGGTCATTGAATTCTGTCTCACCAGTTCAGTCTCATGTAATCTGTCTTTTGTTGAATTTGCAGTGTTACTGTGGTCTGATCTTTCCGTTTAAATCCTGGAAGTTAACATTCAACATTATTATTGATATTTCTGAACTTGTCCCTATCATTAAGTTGGCCCTTTTCTTGGTCATTTTTTGTTCTCTTATTTTTGTCTGTCTGTCTTTAGTTTTCCTGGTATAGCACTCTCTTCAGAACTTCTTGAAGAGCTGGTCTGGTGTTGGTAAATTCTTCCAGGTTTTGTTTATCTGGGAATGTTTTGGGCTTTTCTTCCCATATGAAGGATAATGTTGCTAGATATAGTATTCTTGGTTGAAATTGTTTTTCCTTTATTGCTTTGGATATATTTTCCCATTGTTTCCTTGCTTGTATTGTTTCTGATGAGAGGTTTGATGTTAGCCTGATGGGATATCCTTTGAAAGTAACTTGATGTCATTCATTAAGGGAAAAAAAGAGAAATGAAGATTTTGTACTGATAATTCAGCCTCCAGTCCCCAAATGGAGAGGCAAGGGGCAGGCCTTCAGAAGAAGACTCCTCTATTGCTTTTAAGAACTAGTCATTTCAGGGAAAAAAGAGAAATAAATGAAGTTTTTCTACTGATAACCCAGCCTCCAGCCCGCAAACTTGAGTGGTAGGGAGCCTCTCTAGCCTTCTTTCTGTCTGTCTCTCTCTGCCTCTCTCTCGATCTTCTCATTTTTTGGTAATTTTTCCTTAAAATATTTTTTTAAGGTAAAGTATTCTCTTGGCTTTCAAATCCTCCTTGCTAATAATCCCACCTCCTCCTTCCCTCTATGATAGGAAAGGGACAGGCCTTCAGAAGAGCTTTGGGGCAGAGGCTTTTCAGGTAAAGGGCCAGGGCTGGGCCCACCTCAGGTGCACATGGATTCTTGGTTCACTAGGGCACCCACTCTTATTATTTATTTATTTGTTTATTTATTTATTTTTTTAAAAAGAAAGAACTCTTATTATTTATTTATTTATTTATAAATTTTTTATCATCATAATCTTCTTTATATTACATTGGATTACATATAACTTTACATTGTATTACATTGTTTTTTCAAAAGGGAATGCCATGCATGTCAGTCAGTACAGAGACATTAATCTCCCCACTTCAACATTCAATATCTTTTCTGTTTTCCCCAATCATTATTTTTATTATTCTAATTATTTTTATAAAACAGTCAATTGTTATTTCTCGTTTTGCTTGTAAAAATACTTTGCCCATCATGAAATACTTCTCAGACCAATCCAGTTGAGAATACTATACATGTCATCATCAACAGTTAATAACCCCTATCTGTTTCTCACTAACGTCCTGTCTCTCTATTGTTCACTTGCTATCTTTCTCTATCCTCTTCTCTTCACTTACCCCATTCCACACTGTCCTATTCTCATTAAGTACCTTCACTGTGTTTATGTCCTCCGAATTTTTGCTCTCTATTATAGAGTGCGGATAGTCGGTATATATTGAGTGGATACATACAATATCTTTCTTTCATAGCCTGGCTTACTTCACTCAGCAATAGATCCTCCATATCTGACCATTTTCTATCAAATTCCAGGGTCTTGTTATTTTTTATGGCTGAGTAGTATTCCATAGAGTATATATACCACACTTTTCCAATCCATTCATCAGTTTGTGGACATTTAGGTTGGTTCCATGTCTTGGCAATTGTGAATAATGCTGCAATAAACATGGATGTGCAAGCACTTTTCTGACTGAGCGTTCTCCTGTCTTTTGGGTAAATACCCAGAAGTGGGATTGCTGGATCAAATGGTAGTTCTATTTGTAGATCTTTGAGGAACCTCCATATTGTTCTCCACAGTGGTTGAACTAGTTTACATTCCCACCAACAGTGTAGGAGGGTTCCCTTTTCACCACATCCCCGCCAACACTTATCACTTTTTATATTCTTAATCTTTGCCATTCTGACAGGGGTTAGGTGGTATCTCATTGTGGTTTTTATCTGCATTTCCCTTATGATGAGGGATGTCGAGCATTTCCTCATATGCTTTTTGGCTGTTCGTATGTCTTCCTTAGAGAGACTTTTGTTCAGCTCACTTTCCCATCTTTTAATCGGGTTAATCATTTTTTTTCGCATAAGGCACTTGAGTTCCCTATGTATTCTCGTTATCAGTCCCTTGTCTGAGGCATATTTAACAAAAATATTTTCCCATTCTGAGGGTTGTCGGTTCACACTTGTTACTGTGTCCTTTGCTGTGCAGAAACTTCTTAGTCTAATATAGTCCCACTTGTCTATTTTAGGGATTATTGCCTGTGCTTTGGGAGTCTTATTTAAGAAGTCTTTGCCTACTCCAATGTCTCCCAGAGTTTCCCCAGCATTTTCCACAAGTAGTTTTATTGTCTGAGGTCTTAGGTTCAGATCTTTGATCCATTTTGAGTTGACTGTTGTTAATGGTGAAAGATGGGGGTTCAGTTTCATCTTTCTGCAGGTGGATACCCAGTTTTTCCAGCACCATTTACTAAAGAGGTTTTCCTTTTCCCAATGGATTGACTGATATCCTTTGTCAAAGATCAGTTGGCTATAAGCTTTGGGAGTTATTTCTGGGGTCTCTATTCTCTTCCATTGGTCCACATGTCTGTTTTTATGCCAATACCATGCTGTTTTGATGACCACAGCTTTATAGTATATCTTGGGATCAGGGAGTGATATGCCTCCTACTCCATTCTTCTTACGCAGGATTGCTTTTGCAATACGAGGTCTTTTATGGTTCCAGACAAATTCTATAATTGTCTTTTCTAGATCTCTGAAGAATATCTCTGGTATTTTGATTGGAATTGCATTAAACATGTAGATTAATTTGGGTAGAATTGCCATTTTGATTATGTTAATTCTACCAATCCAGGAGCATGGGATGTCCTTCCACTTTTTTATGTCACTTTCAATGTCTTTTTTAAGATTCTCGTAGTTTTCTTTATAAAGGTCTTTGACTTTCTTAGTTAGGTTTATCCCTAGATATCTTATACATCTTGTGGCTATGGTGAAAGGGATTCCTTTCTTCAGCTCTGCTTCATTCAACTTGTTGTTCATAAATAGAAATGCTATAGATTTTTGGATATTGATTTTGTATCCTGCCACCTTACTGTATTCACTTATTACTTCAAGCAGTTTTTTCATGGATACCTTTGGGTCTTCTAAGTATACCATCATGTCATCTGCAAATAAAGATATTTTCAACTCTTCTTTGCCTATTCGAATGCCTTTAATACTGTTCTCTTCTCTGATTGCAATAGCTAAGACTTCCAGTACTATATTAAAGAGCAGTGGAGAAAGTGGGCAGCCTTGCCTAGTACCTGTTTTCAGAGGAAAAGCTTTCAGCTTTTCCCCATTCAGTATAATATTAGCTGTAGGTTTTTCATAGATTGCTTTTATTGTGTTCAGAAATGACCCTTCTATACCAATCTTACTGAGAGTCTTAATCATAAAAGGATGTTGTATTTTATCAAACGCTTTCTCCGCATCAATTGAGATGATCATATGGTTTTTATCTTTCTTTCTGTTAATGTGGTGTATTACATTTATGGTCTTGCGTATATTGAACCACCCTTGCATCCCTGGTATAAAGCCTACCTGGTCGTGATGAATGATCTTTGTTATATGTTGTTGGATACGATTTGCGAGTATCTTGTTGAGAATTTTCGCATCTATATTCATCAATGATATTGGTCTGTAGTTTTCCTTTTTTGTCATATCCTTATCTGTTTTGGGGATGAGGATGATGGAGGCTTCATAAAATGAATTTGGAAGGTTTCCTTCCTTTTGAATCTTTAGAAATAATTTTAGTAAGATAGGGGTTAATTCTTCCTTGAAAGTTTTGTAGAATTCACAAGTGAAGCCATCTGGGCCTGGGCTTTTCTTTGTTGGGAGATTATTAATTACTGATTCAATCTCCTGGCTTGTTATAGGTCTATTCAGATTCTCTATGTCTTCCTGATCCAATCTTGGTAGTTTATATGCATCCAGGAATTTGTCCATCTCCTCCAGGTTATCTTGTTTGTTGGCGTAAAGTCGCTCATAGTATCCTCTAATGATATTATGTATTTCTGCTATGTCCGTGGTAATATTGCCTGTTTCATCACATATTTGATTAATCTGGTTTCTTTCTTTCTTCTTCTTGATCAGTCTAGCCAATGGAGTATCGATCTTGTTGATCTTTTCAAAGAACCAGCTTTTGCTTTCATTTATTTTCTGTATGGTTCGTTTATTTTCTATTTCATTTATTTCTGCTCGAACCTTTATTATTTCTTTTCGCCTGGCATTTTGGGGGTTCGTTTGTTGTTGTTTTTCCAGTTCTCTGAGGCATGATGATAAGTTATCTACTTGCCATCTTTCCATCCTTTTCTTATGTGCACTAATTGCTATGAATTTCCCTCTTATGACTGCTTTTGCTGTGTCCCATAGGTTCTGGACACTTGTGTCCTCATTATCATTTGTTTCCATAAATTTGTTTATTTCAGCCTTAATTTCTTCAGTAGTGAAGAAGTCATTCAGAAGTAGGTTGTTCAGTTTCCATGTGTTCGTGTGTTTTCGGGGTTGTTTCTTGAAATTAATCTTGAGTTTAATTCCATCATGGTCAGAGAAGATGCTGGGTACAGTTTCTATGCCTTTGAATCTGTAAAGGCTTGATTTGTGTCCTAATATATGATCTATCTTTGAAAAGGTTCCATGTCGGGGTGAGAAAAATGTATATGTTGTGGATGTAGGGTGGAAAGTTCTATAGATATCTGTCAAGCCCATTCCATTTATAGTATCATTTAAGTCCTGTATCTCTCTATTTATTTTCTGTCTAGAAGATCTGTCTATAGGAGATAACGGGGTGTTGAGATCTCCAACAATTATAGTATTTTTCCCTATGTCTCCTTTTAGCTCCAGCAGTCTTTCCTTCACATATTTAGGCGCACCTGAGTTGGGTGCGTAGATATTTATAAGGGTTATATCTTCTTGCTGGATTACCCCATCTACTATTATATAATGCCCTTCTTTGTCTCTTCTTACAGTCTTTGTTTTAAAATCTATTTTGTCTGAGATCAATATCGCTACTCCAGCCTTTTTCTGATTTCCATTTGCATGGAATATCTTTTTCCAGCCCTTGACTTTTAGTCTATGTATATCTTTATCCATAAAGTGAGTTTCTTGTAGGCAACAGATAGAGGGTTTCTGTTTTCTTATCCATTCAGCTAGTCTATGTCTCTTAACTGGGGAATTTAATCCATTGACATTCAATGTAATTATCGATATTTCCATACCTGATCCTATCATTAAGTGAGCCATTTTCTTAGTTGTTTTTTGTTCTCGTATAACTGTCTCTGATTTTTTAGTTTTCCTGGTATAGTACTCCCTTCAAAACCTCTTGAAGAGCTGGTCTGGTGTTGGTAAATTCCTTCAAATTTTGTTTATTTGAGAATGTTTTTATCTTTTTTTCCCATATAAAAGATAATTTTGCCGGGTATAGTATTCTTGGTTGAAATTGTTTTTCACTCAACACTTTGACTATGCTTCCCCATTCTTTCCTTTCCTGCATTGTTTCTGCTGAGAGATCCGATGTTAGCCTGATGGGGTGACCTTTGTAAGTAACCTGGCGTTTCCCTCTTGCCAACTTTAGTATCTTGTCTTTGTCTGTTGTTTTTGCCAGTCTGGCTATGATGTGCCTTGGAGATGATCTTCTTGGGTTGATTCTACTTGGGGTCCTCTGTATTTCTTGGGTCTGGATATTTGAATGCCTTTCTAGATTTGGAAAGTTTTCTTCCAGGATCTCATGGAATAAATTTTCCAGGCCCTTATTATTTTCTTCCTCCTCCGGAATACCAATTATCCGAATGTTGGGGCGCTTGATGGTGTCCAGTATTCCTCGTATATTATCCTCATTTTTCATGGTTGTTTTCTCAATCTTCTTGATACTTTTATCTAGGTCAGATGTTTTGTCTTCTACGTTAGAGATTCGGTCTTCTGCCTGGTCTAACCTACATTTAATGCTTTCAAGGGAGGTTTTGATTTCCTCTATCACATTCTTCAAACCTAGAAGTTCCATCTGGTTCTTGTTTAGGGTATCCATTTCTTCTTTCAAGTCATTAAAGGACTTCCTCATCTCCTGGAGCTCCTTGTCTCTTTTCTCTTCCATCTCAGTTAGTTTGGTCACTACAAATATTCTGAATTCCTTATCAGACATGTCCACGATGTCCATTGTATGTGGGTGATGTGATGTAGGCTTGATGATTTCCCTTGAGGGAGAGGCCTTTTGTTGGTTGCTCATATTTCTTGAGCCTTTGCGATTGTTCTTAAAAATATGGAACGCTTCACGAATTTGTGTGTCATCCTTGCGCAGGGGCCATGCTAATCTTCTCTGTATCGTTCCAATTTTAGTATATGTGCTGCCGAAGCGAGCACTATTTATTTATTTTTTAAAAAAGCTAACCAGCAGTTAGCTTAATGGCTATGTTGCTGGACTCCCACGTAGTCAACCGCGGTTCACGTCCCGGACCCAGTGGCTTAAAACTCACGCTGGGCGCGTGTGCGTGTGTGTCCAAGATCCCGAGAGGAGAATGGAGGAGAAGGGATTGTGGCGTGGCCATCCCCCTGGGGGGTGATTTCTCGCTTTCTGTCTCTCTGTCTCTCTTTGTCTGTCTGGCGAGTGCACACGCCCTACAGCAAAGACCTCTAAAAAAAAAATAAAGAAAGAACAGAACATTGAGTTTATAAATAAACCCACATGTGTGGTCAATAGATTTTTGGAAGTGCAAAGATTATTCTGTAGAGAAAGTATGGCCTTTTCAACAACTAATGGTGCTGAAATAATGGTGCCAGAACAATTTGGAGAAGTAAGAATGACAACAACTGTAAAGAAAAGCCAAAACCAACCAAACAAAAACATCTACTTTGATCCCTATCTTGCACCATATTAAAAAAAAAAAAGTTAAAATGGGTCATAGACCTGAATGTAGGACCTAAAGCTATAAAAATTATGTAAAAAAAGAGAAAATATTTGGGACTCAGGGTTAAGCAAATATTTATTTGATAAAACACCAAAATAGCATGATCCATAAAAGTTAAAGTTGATAAATGAAACACTGTCAAGATTCAGAAGTTTTATTTTTTGAATGTATTGTTAAGAGAAGGAAAAGACAAGCTATAGACTTGGATAAAAATATTTGCACATCATATAGCTGATAATGGGCTAATGTCTAGGATACATAAATTAATCTTAAAATTCAATGATAAGAAAACAAACCACCCAATAAATAAAAGAAGCAAAAGATTTGAACAGATACTTCACCAAAGGGTGGGGAGAATATATATAATGTATTTAAAGTTTATTTGTTTATTTTTCTATCAGAAAGACAGAGAGAGGAAGAGACAGACAGACAGATGGAGACCTCCAATAGGGTCCTGTGTTGCTATCCACCTACAATCTCAGCTGACCTGGACCATAGGCACATGCACACACTGGGCATGACATGACATGCTCAGGGATGTCCTGAGATGTAAACCTAGGTCCTTTCCCATATGGGCCCAGTTGTGTTGTTGCTGTGCTACTATCTGGTCCCACCAAGGAAGAGAAATTGATGTCAAATAAACACATGGAAAGATGCTCAATGTCATTAATGAAATGCAAATTAGCACTTTGATGAGATGCAACTACCCATTCACTAGAATACTCAAATTCAAAACATCAACCATAATAAGTATTGGCAACTAGAATACATATACATTACTGTTGGGAATATAAAATGGTACAACCATTTGGAAAATACGTTGGCAGTGCCTTTAAAAATTAAACATGCACTTATAGTATGAATCAATCATAGCACTTCTAGGTGTTTAACTGAAATCAGAAAGATGGCCATTCAAAGACTTGTAAAAAATTTAATAGTAAGGTCATTTAAATAGCCCAAATGTCCATTAACAGAGGAATGGATAAACAAACTGCCATACATACATACAATTGACTACTACTTAGCAATAAAAATGAACTATTGATACATACCAATATGAATACCATATGAAGGTACGAATGAATCTCAAAATAATTAGGCTAAGTGAAAGAAGCAAGACAAAAATAAGAGTACATGCTGTATGATTCTCTTTATATAAAAATTTATAAAAAGCAAACTATAGTGACACACGTTTGGTGATTAGAGTGTGGGGAGGGATGGAAAGTAAAGGTTACAGGGGAACAAGAAAACTTTATAGGGTAGTGGATATGTTCTTTGGGGTGATGATTTCACAAGTCGGTACAAAACTTAAATCAGCTCATATGTATATTGGGGGCCAGCAGGTGGCTTAGTGATTACGGCACTGGATTCCCACATGACTAACCACAGTTTATGTCCCAGATCTGGTGGCTTACAAAGCACACCAGGTGCATGTGTGTGTGTGTCCAAAATCCCAGGAGGAGAATGGAGGAGAAGGGATCACAACTTGGCCATTCCCCCTAGGGGGTGAATTCTCACTTTCCCTCCCACTGTCTCTCTGTTTCTCTCTGGTGAGTGCATGTGTCCCCCTGGCAAAAATCTTTAAAAATAGATAAATAAATATCTACATTTAATTGTATATCAGTTATACCTCAGCTACTGAAACAGTTGATTAAAAAAGACAAAGATATTAAAAACCCAAAAAATAAAATGGGACACAACAGATTGTCTACCTTGAATTCAAGCTTACCAATCTGTACCAAGTTTCACTGTATCTTACCTTTCCAAACTGAGGCACGTTTCTGTGACTCCACTGCCTGGCTTTACCGATGACTGCTCCTGCCAGAGCAGGTCTGTCTCTGTGGGAAGGCCTTCATATTTACTTTTTCCCCCATCTCTGTGAATCTAGAATCATTTTGAAGTTTTGGGGAGTCGTTTATAATTTACCTGTATAATAACATCTAAAAAAATAAAGTGGATTTCTATATAAAATGAATGCAGGACAAACTGTAGTGTTCTTTATTTTGCAGTGAGAACATCAGAAATCCAAGTAAAAACTGGTTCAGTGCTGCAGATAAAATGACCAGAGATACATAAATTGGATGACTCCTTTTATGAATGCAATCTTAAAATATAACCCATTCTGATTCTTACAAACTCACTCTCATTTGGTCTATTTTAATCCTCCTAATTTATTTTAAAGCTGATATCATATCTACTCTGCTTTAAGTATTATAGTTGTTTTTGGCCAATAGCAATACAATCCTGATGTGATCTGAATATCAGAAAATGTTCTAATAAAGAAAACAATTAAATATTAGAACAGTCAGAGATGCTTAGTAAGAGTAGACTCAATGACAGAGACCTTTCTTGCCTTCAGTCTTGAGGATTCTGAGTCATCTTATAGTACATGAGTTCTTAACTTAGAATATGATCATCCCTTGAAAATGCAGGCAAGGGACCAGCAGGTGGCAGAGTGGTTATGACGCTGGACTGCCACATGGCCAACTGTGGTTCAAGTCCTGAACCTAGAGGCTTGAAAATCATGCCAAGCCCATGTGCATTTGTGCCCAATATTCCAGGAGGACAATGCAGGAGAAGGGATTGCAACATGGCCATCCTTCCTGGGGGTGATTTCTTCCTTTCTCTCTCACTGTCTCTCTCTGTTTCTCTCTGGTGAATGCATGTGCCCTATGGCAAAAACCTTTAAAAAGAGAGAGAGAAAATGCCGGCAAATTTGTGTATGTAAGTGAATTTTACTATAGAGAAAGTTCAAATTTTTCTTGATTTCATTTCCACAGGTACTTGGTATTTCCCTTTCTAGCCAAGGTCCTGTGAGAGCATGATGTGTTTCTCTAGCTATGTGGGCTTCTGACCTCAGGACCACTGCCTACATGGCAAAGACTAGGCTTTAGCAATGACAAGGATGCTCTCATTCCTCTGGAGGCTTCCGACTCTGAAATATCTTGTCTCCTTCACATTCTTTGACAGAGGCTGAAACTTGGACCCCATGATGGCATTTCCCACAGCCATATCCCAACTCCCTATAATTGATCAGTTCTTTCTCTATGAAGTTATAGTCACTCTTATGATAGATCCTCAGGTCAATAAAAGACCTTAGAAGTCATCTAGTCATTCACCATCCTCCCAAACATGACATTCATAGATCAGAACTAAAACCCAAGGATTGCTCTTTCCACAGCACCTTGTTGTCATATTGCCAGGCATAATGTCTTATTTTATCTGACCATTCATTCATTCATTCATATTTCATTATAAACAGTCATGAATGCCTATAAGGTGCCAATCACTGTGTTCAGTGCTAGGAAAAATATTGACAGGAACAAGCCATCTCTGTTCTGAGATGCTCCCAGGGTGTAGACTAAGGGTTGTTTCTTGTAGTAGTGACTTGGGATTAATTCAACAGAACAGGTTGATCATCAATACCATTATGCCAACCTCTGGGTACTCACCCACCTGTACTTAGCCACCTAAGGTCCAAAATGCTTTGGAACAGAGGCAATGCATAGCATTAAATGCCATTTTGTTGATTTGTGACTTCAATACACAACTTTTCATTGAGCACCTGCTGATTCAGTCCTAACAAAGATGGAATTAATAATGAAACAGGAAAGTTCAGGTTCCATTGAGTAATTCTGTACATGTTCATTATGAGAGGTAATCCTATATTAACTATGATCATCCTTCACAATGGTCATTTATATATTACATTTGATTTTCATAACTGTATAAGCTAGGAGGATGAAAATTATTATCCCCATTTAATGAGGCTCAAAGTGCCTAGGATACACTAAAGTTGAAGCACTTGATTTCTAGTGCTTTAAAATTCTACGTGCGTGTTTGCTATTATCACATCCTTTCTCCATTCATAACTCTAATGATTTTTCATATTCTTTTCCTTAAATTAAATGCTACGATTTTTTTTTTTTTTTTTTGGAGAGGTTTTCGCTATAGGGTGCGTGCGCTCGCCAGAAAGACAGAGAGAGACAGAGAGACAGAAAGTGAGAAATCACCCCCCAGGGGGGATGGCCATGCTGCAATCCCTTCTCCTCCATTCTCCTCTCGGGATCTTGGACACGTATGCACACACGCCCAGTGTGAGTTTAAGCCACCAGGTCTGGGACTCGAACCGCAGTTGACTACATGGGAGTTCAGTAACATAGCCATTATGCTAACTGCTGGTCCCAAGCTATGATTCTTTAAAAAATGTTCATTTCTTCCATGAGTACGAGATACACAGAGAAAAAGACACCCTTAACAAGGTCTTCACACTGTGACCCACACCTTCTCTTTAGCCGGCCCTCATCATGGGCAGGTGCACTCACCCGGAATACTCAGGGAGGTCCCAGAACGTGAATCCAGGACCCTTCCCATGTGGGTCCAGTTGCATTACAATTGTACCACCACCTGCCCCTAGAGCCACATTGGCCTTGTAAGGCTACACTCAATCTGGCCATACCTCTTGGCCTTCATCTCCTACCATGCTTCCCTTAGCTTACTCAGCTCCAGTGATGCTGGCCTCCTCGCTGTTCCTTGAATATGTCAGGCATCCTCCTGCCTTAGGGCTTTGTTGCTGGCTGGTCCCTCTGCCTGGATTGTTCTAGGTAATTCAAGCAAACAGAGGTTTATTCAGCTCATGGGTTTGGAGGTCCAAGATCCAGGGGCCACATCTGATGAAGGTCTTCTGGTGAAGGTGAAGGTGGAGGGCAAGAGTGCATGCAGAACAGAACATTTCTCTGTTTCATACCCTCTTCTTATAAACCCTCCAGGACTCAATCATGGAAGCCCCATTCTGGTGACTAATCACTTCCCAAAGGCCCCACCACCTTTCAACATCATAATTGGATTAAGTAACCTTGGAGGAGTTTTCTCTTTAGATCTTGTGGATTATCAGAAAAATCATGACGTATTTTTCTATATAAAAATGTGTCATGACTTTTCCAATGACCCAATATTTAGGCCATGAGTATTTTTGGAAAAAAGTCTCATTGTGTATTATTGTATTTGTGTATTATTCATATCTAGAGAACATTGTAAATTTAATTAAAAGCAGATTGTAAATGTAAATTACTAGTGTACCCCAAATTACACAGGCATAGAATTATACCCTAATGTCTATTCTTCCTTCTTCTGTGATTACATCTGGCATCTGAGCAACAGAGGAAGCCTCAGGGACAAAAGCTTTCTGTAAGCAAGAGTTTGTAGAAAAGGTTTGCAAGGCATTCGAGGCTCAAAGAGGAGTAGCAGAAAATTGGGAGGGGGGATAAAAACAAAAACTACACTTAGCTTATGGAAGAAAACAATTTCCTCACATGATTATCATGTTTTCAAGGATAACAGAATATCTGTAGACATAGCATCAGAAAAAGCAGGAGGAGATTGTTTTTGTTGGAGAGTCAGTAATGAGCAGAGAAGGCTTAAAGACTGACTTCTTTGGGGGGATTAGAACTTGATGGGGTGACCTGAATTTACATTAGTTTGTCAGAGTGCAAAGGATCTTTTCCCTCCTGACTGTGGGATGTAAGGTGTACACTTACTAATAGTGGCTTCTGAGTAATGTGGCATTTCTGCATTGCATGACTCTTTAGAATTCCAGAAAGGAAGAATAGAAAAAAATAAGAGGAAATCACCAAAACAATAATAAGAGAAAACCTCCTCGATCTAAAGAAAAATATAAACCTTAAGTTTGAAAGAGCCTTCCAGTTGCCCAGTACAGCAAATGAAAAGAAATACCCGGTAATGTATATTATGTGAAATTTCTAAGTACCCGTGACAAAAAGATTCTAAATACATCCAAAGAGGGGGTAAAACAGGTCGCATTCCATGAAGAAGATTTTCAAAATATGACTGAAAATTATTTTTGACATAGAATTTTCTATCTTGAAGATAATCAGTCAAGTGTGAGGGTAGAATAAAGGCCTTTTCAGGTAATCAGGAATTTAGAAAGTGAAATCCCCATGCACCTTTCTTTAGTACATTCAGATGTGTATGTGTGCAAGAATGAGGTCTAAACCTAGAAATAGGGAGACATGGGGAATAGGAAATAGTCAATCCAACTGAGAGGAACAATGAAAGGAAACCCTGAGATAACCACTGAGTATAAAGCCTAGATGCAGCTGGACAGAGGAGTGAGCAATGCAAGTAGAACAAAAATGTTGTGTTAGGAAAAGAATATAATAATACATTATTTAATTGTATAGTAAGCAATATTTAATAGCTATTGTAATGTAATTATTATAAATTTATAATAAACTATGATGAAGTACTTATATAACAGAATGTAAAAGTTTTCAGCCTTGACAATAGCAAAATATAAATATAGGCTCTGTGTTTGTGATGCTTTCAGTTGTGTACTGGACTACAGAACTGGAAACCATGTGCTGACTGTGGTTGGAGTCCCTGGCCCAGTCGACTTGAAAACACACACACATACACACACACATACTGGGTACCTGGGCATATGCCCAAGATCCTGGTGGTTAGGAGGACTGCAGGAAATGTATCACAGGCTAACCAAGCCCTGTGGAGGGTGCTTCCCTCTTTGTCTCTCTTGTATGCATGCACTTCTATCATGAAATATATAAATGTAGCACATAGACAGCAACAATTAGGTATAAGAGGGTTTTAAACAAAATTACTCATGATACTGTTAAAGATGGTTAGGAAGACTTTATTCAAGGAGGAGGGGAATGATATAGATCTTGCAATGGGAGGGAGATTGGACTGAAACTACAACAAGGGCAAGTGGGGATTTGTAACCAGGTGCAGGGTGAGGATCAGTGGATGGAAACTTACTAAGAAGAAACATCAAGGATAAGTGTTTTTTGGCTAAATTGACTTGATGTGATTATTTCCAAAGGCACTTTCAGCTGACTAAAGTTTTGGTTAAAAAGGAGAGTCTTTGTCAAGCGGAAAGAATTAAAGGGAAGAGTAATAGTGTTACATCATCATTTTGCATGGAGAGTCAAGGGATCTTATCTATAGCCCAAAGAACAGGAAATGAAAGTGTAAGTACAGGAATTCCTCATTATCTGAACCTAATCAATCTCTGAAAACATGTTGGAAAGCAAATATTCAGATAACAGAAGAGCGTTTTCCATGATTTCAATGGGGGAGAAGAAACAACACTGCATTTGTGGCCCATTTAAAACCCCCAACTCATTTTCCTACAGATTACTAAAACACCCTGAAACATTTATATAACAACCCACCCAGGATTTATACATGATCTAAAACATTTTAAACATCAATTATCTCATTATTTAACAGTTAAGGAACTCATTAGTGGGTATATTTATGAGCAATAGACAATAACACTGTAGAGTATTAGATATGAACTTGATTTTTCCTGTGCCCTTCAATGACACAAGCTGTAATGGAACCGAACGACATAATGACACATTATAGATAACATCTTAATCAGACTCAGGCTTGGCAGTTCTCCTAGGAACTTGGCAGAAGCAAATACTAGGACCCTCAGGGCAAGAGTGGGGAGAATAATAGCAATAATGCCTGGATATTTAAACAAGGCTCAGCCTCCTGCAGGAGTAATTCACAACGTAAATGTTCTGGCTGACATCCCATGAAGATTCACTAGAACAAGTTCTCACATCAGAGACTGGTTTTTGGACAAATATTTTTGCAAGGGGCTATAGCCAATTCCTAGAGCTCACATAGCTAGGTAAATGCAACCCATAGAGAAAACAAATGGTTATAACCGAATGGAGAAGGGAGAGGAGAGAGTGTATGGAGGGTGATGCCCCTGAGTTAAAGCCTCACTGTGCAGAGCTGTCAATATACACCTTCACGAATGATAAGGCCCCAGCAGCAGTAGAAGCAGATGACTGAGAGATGTGCTGCAAGTGAGTAGAAGATAAAAATTGGAATGAGCTACAAATGTTTAAAAGGTCCTTCTGGCGAGCCGAACTGGAATCTCTAGGGGAATATTGCTTTGCATCATTAGTCTTTATGTTGTTTGATGTTTAAAATTACAATACATATTTTTTGCTAAAAATAAACTTTAATAATTTGTTTTTTAAAAGGCAAACCCGACCAAGTTACACAAAAGCTAAAATCATCTCTGTAGCACTTCCTCACCCTGCCCCTCCTTCTTCACTTCCTTCTAGAGTTCATCTTCCTTAACTTTTCAGTATTTGTCCCCTCTTCCCTTTTTTTGTTATATGGTGTAAGCACTTGCCAGAGAGAGACAGGCAAAGGGAAAGTGAGAAATCATCCCCCTAACCCCCGGGGTGGGATGATACCACGATCCCTTCTCTATTCTCCTCTCTGGATTTTGTGCATACACACACACATGCCCAGCATTATTTTCTCAAACTGTGCACTCAGTCATGTGGGATCCAGCCTCCTTAACCACCACACCACTTGCTGGCCCGGGCCATGGGTTCTTAATGCCTGTCCCGCCTCACATGTGTACATCCTCACAGAATGACCTGAGTGTGCCGTGCTCATTCATGCCTCTGCACAATTGCATAGGCTTTCTTTCTTCCTGCACTACTTTTTACCTGTCTTCGCCTAACTCCTATAGGCCCATAAAAGACTCAGCTTTGGGAAAGCTACCCTGAGTCCCCAGGCTGAACGTGATGCTCCTGTTTTTTGCCGTGCATAACTCTATCCTGAAACTTGTCCCATTGTATATTCTTGATTCTTTTGTTAAAGATCAATTGATTGTAAAGGTATGGATTTTTTGGTGGACTCTC
>NW_006205314.1:851396-870968 GCF_000334495.1 Tupaia belangeri chinensis | reverse complement strand
TTTCTTTCTTTCTTTCTTTCTTTCTTTCTTTCTTTCTTTCTTTCTTTCTTTCTTTCTTTCTTTCTTTCTTTCTTTCTTTCTTTCCTCTTTTTCTTTCTTCCTCCTTCTTTCTCTGTCTTCCATGAGTGAGAGAGACAGAGCGTGAGAAAGAGAGGGAGGGAGAGAAAGAGTGCTAGCACCCTCTACAGGGTCTTTATGCCATGGCCGACCCCCAGCCTCAGGCAGCCTGAGATCATGGGCAAGCACATGCCCTCTGTACTCAGGGATGTCTCCGCACATGAACTGGGAACTTTCCCATGTGGGTTTGCCTCATAGGGCACAATAGTTTTGTAGTACATTGTGTGTGTGTGCGTGTGTGTGTGTGTGTGTTTGTTTTGGAGAGATTTTCGCTATAGGGCGCGTGCGCGCTCGCCAGACAGACAGAGAGAGAGAGACATTAGAGACAGAAAGCAAGAAATCACCCCCCAGGGGGGATGGTCACGCCGCAATCCCTTCTCCTCCATTCTCCTCCCTGGATCTTGGGCATGCACACACACACGCCCCGCGTGAGTTTTAAACCACCAGGTCTGGGATGCGAACCGCGGTCGACTACGTGGGAGTCCAGCGACATAGCCATTACGCTAACTGCTGGTTCCCGAGTTTTGTAGTACATTTTGAAATCAGGTAGTATGATGCCTTTGGTTTTATTTTTGCTCATGATAGTTTTTGCCATTTGGGATTTTTTTTGTGGCTCCATATGAATTTTAGGACCTTTTTATTCCTATTTTTGTGAAAAATGCCATCTATAGGGATTGCATGAAAATTGTAGATTGCTTTCAGTAGTATCAACATTATAACCAACATTTTTATTTTATTTTATTTTTCTGGCTCCTCTTTCTAAATTCCCTTTGCTGGATCCTCCCCTCTACTTAAGTGTTAGAGTTTCTCAAGGAGGTAAAGAAAAGACTCAGTCGGTCAGAAAACTCCAAATTCCTTTGTCCTGGTTGGGGTACAGCACAGAGAAAGAGTTAGAGGCTGCTCATACTCATATGTTCAGATTTGTTTGTCATACTGTTGATTAAAAGTCTTCTAAGGGGCTGGTGCTGTAGCCTAATGGTTAAAGGAGTCAATCACATGTGTCTAACTGGAGTTGGAATCCCAGCCCCAGCAGCTTGAAAAAACATGCCAGGTCCATGTGTGTGCATGTGCCAAATCCCAACAAGATGGAGAAATGGAGAAGAATGGATTGAGGTGTGACCACACTCCACTGAGGGGTACTTTCTCCCTCTGTCTTCTCTATCTCTTTGGCAAATACATGCACCCTCTGGCAATTAAACAAATAAACACACAGAGTCTTCTAAGGCTCCCTGTTGTCCTTAGGATGAAATGCAGCCTTCCTCTGGAGCCTCTTCTGCACTTGTCCTCCCTGCTAGTTCTGTTCCAGTGACTCCAATCTTCTTTCAGTTCCCCAAAGATGATGAACTCCTGAGTAAGTACATGTTGTTTCCTTTGTCTGGATATCTCTTCTCTTTCTCTCTCTGCCCAGTGTTATATCTCTTCTCTTTCTCTCTCTGCCCAGTGTTATGTCTTAAGGGGCATCTTTCCTAAGTTCACTTTTGATCTGACTTAAGGCTTTCTGTGAACCTCAAAACACTATCTTCTATTTAAAACGCTGACCACGATGGGTAATTTATGCTTATGTGTTTGATATTTTGCACAGAAGCGTCCATCTTTCCTACTGGACTATAAACTCCATGAGAAAAGAGACAGGGTTTGTGGTGCTCACTGTTCTCTCTCTAGCACCCTTAGAGGGGTGCTAGGGGAACTCTATACATATTTGTTGAATTTATGAGCAAATGAAATGCGGAAGCTCAGTTTTTCCATCTGTAAAATGGAGATGAGATGATCTTTCAATGAATAATAATTTGACCATTTCTGCAGAGCTCACAGGCTATTTGTAGAACAAATGACATGCTGTACATTTAATTCTATGAAGACATCAGAGCAGATGAATTTTGAGAGGGGAAAGTCACTAAATTCATTGATTAGGAGGTCATTGCTGAGTATGGAAAATGGCATGGAAGAGTGTGGTTGTTTAGAAAGCAAGTGATCAAGTAAAAGGAAAAGAGGGACAAGTCTCTAACAGGAGGGTAGACAGGATTAAAGTGTGTGTTCTTTAACATTTCTGAGATGAAATTAGTTTACCTATTTGTACACTAATAGAAGTTTCAAGTAGAATGGGAGAGTGTAAAAATCAAGTAGACATTATGCCAAATGGAATAAGCAGTCCCCAAAAGACTGTGTGAGTTCACTTCTATGAGGTCCTAGCAAGGTCAAATTCACAGAGATAGAAAGTAGAATGGTAGTTGCCAGGGCCTGGGGAGTGAGGGGAAGAAAGGGGAGTTGCTATTTAAAGGGCACAGAGTTTCAATTTTGCAAACTGCGAAGAGTTCTGAAGTTAGATGATAGTACTGGCTGCACAGCAATGGGGATGTGCTTAATGCCCCTGAACTGTGCACTTACAATGGTTATGGTGGTACATTTTATATTATACATGAAAAAGGTGTGAAACCTAAATTGGGATTTAATTACATTTGTGACAGCATATCATTTCCCAAAGTTGAAAATATGACTCTCCTACAAATATAGCATAAACACATGTTAATGATTAAAAAAAGACAATTGGGATGGCTTCCTAATTCCCTACGAATGGCTTCAAGGCATAAGGACAAACTCTTGTGCCTTGTGAGCACAAACTGTGGCCTATGTGACTCTGCCCTTTTGGCCATAGCCACTGTCTTAAGCATAGACACCTGGCACAATATGTGATCTTTCAGACTAGATATAAAACATCTCACTAGTGGGCTCAGAGAGGAACATGAGACTGAATAACAGAGTGTAATACAAAAGGGAGTGGGAATTTTCCCCTAGTTTTCAAAGACTAACATTTAGTTCTGTCATTGTGAGAGCTCACAGTGGCAACAAATGGATCTCTCCTCTACTAGGAAGAATAGCATGGAAGACAGCTGTTCCTGGCAAAACAATAGCCCTGGCAGGGCCTGCTGTACCTGGCAGAGCAGTGCTTAATTGTCACTTGCTGGGGCTTACTGCTCAGAGCTTCGCGAGGCTGTATCTGCTTTATCGAGTAGTAGCAGTAACATGGGCTCTGGCAGAAGAGTGACAGACAGACAGTGCTGGGCTCTTGTGGACTGCAGAGCAGTGGAGGAGAGTGTATGCTGGAGCAGCAGGATGAAGAGAATAAAATCGCCCAGGAATGCAATGGTCATCCTAGAGGAACAAATTGTTTTTGAGCACACAAGAGACTCCTAAAAAGATTGAATTGGACTTTGGAGGAAACGTGTCAATGAAATGTGGATTGTCACTTTCAGTGTGACTTCACTTGTCCTCCTAAGCCAGACAGGCTCTCTGAGAGGCCTGTTGATGTAGTACCTTGGGCAGTATTGTCTGAATATCATCCTGGGTGCTTACTCAGGGAAGGGGCTGGGCTTGACAGGCAGTTAGTGAGGCCAGCCCTTCCATTATTCCAGAGGGTGGTGCTCCCCAAGTTCAACTTCTAATAGGACTAGCAGTTCCTCCAAGCAGGGGACCAACAGTCCATGGGCCCCAAAATCTTTTGGTGCTGAACCATTGGCATTTCCAGATGACTCCTAGAAACAGTTGGCACCTCATATCGTGACTGCCGGGCACCAAAAAATACCATTTTCCCTAGTGAATAGGACAAGAAGGGAGATCCAGAGTGTGGAAGCATCCCTCTGCTGCATGCAGAGCCACTTTCTGGGCCTGGTGGCACCCCAGTCCCAGCACATATCTTTGTGGAGATATGGGGAAAAAGGGGATGTTAGGGGCTAAAATATGTCTCCTCAGATTTATATGTTGAAATCTTTTTTTTTTTTTCAAATTATCTTTCCTTTTAAATTTATTGATGAGATTCACACAGAAGTCTCAAGGGTTTTGGCTAAGGCTTGACAGTTTTAGACTATCCCCATATATACTTGTTAAGCACATATGTGTAACATATATGCGTGCTGTTTTGTCTGTTAACATATATAATATTAATGCACAAAATCTAGTTGAACTAATTATTCTGACCCTCCATGTCTTTTTTTTCACATGTAGTCTTGTAACTTAATTATCTGGGGTTGATAGTCTCCAGTTTGGAGCAAGTCCTCCTCCAGTTCCTCTTGTCTTTCTCTGCAGGTGTTGAAAGCAGGGCTGGGCTGACATGGCACTTCATTCTAACAGAAACTATCTCTTCATGATGAACACAATGCCCAGAGTTATTTCTATAGTCAACACTGTTTCACATTATTCATTGTCAATAATTAGACCTTCTCGATTTTATATTTCATGTATATTTAATATGATTCTCTGGGAAAGAGGTATTAAACATTTGAGAGGAGCCAGAAGGTGGCATGGTGGTTAAGGAGCTAGAATCCCATGTAGCTGACCATAGTTATGTTGAAGTCTTAACCCTCAGTTCCTCAGAATGTGGCTGTATTTGAAAAGAGGATCTTGGGACCAGCAGTTAGCATAATGGCTATGTCGCTGAACTCCCATGTAGTCAACTGTGGTTCAAGTCCCGGACCTGGTGGTTTAAACTCACGCCAGGTGCAGGTGCACATGTGCCCAAGATCCTGAGAGGAGAATGGAGGAGAAGTGATTGTGGCATGGCCATCCCCCCTGGGGGGGATTTCTTGCTTTCTGTCTCTCTGTCTCTCTGGCAAGCGCATGTGCCCTATAGCAAAAACCTCTAAAAAAAAAAAAAAAGAGGATCTTTAAAGAGGTGATTAAGGTAAAATGAGGTCATTAAGGTAGACTCCAATCCAATACAACTGGAGTCCTTGTAAGAAGAAGAGCTCAGGACACAGTCACATATACAGAAAGAAAACCATGTGAGGATGCAGAGTGAAGTTGACCGTCTACAAGCCAAGGAAAGAAGAGTTGGGAGAAACCAACCCTGCTGACACCTTGACCTTGGATTTCCCAGCCCATCAAACTGATACAATTCCTTGGTCGAAGCAGCTCAGTCTGATATTTTGTTATGGCGGCTCCAGCAAACCAATACCCAGGAGAACTTGTATTTTCTCTTCTCGTGGTTCTCCTTAGCTGTTTGAGTTTCCTTTCTTCACAAAGCCTATTGCCGGTACTCAGCCTTGAGCATCCCTTAGAGGGCTTGTTAAAATACAGACTTCAGGGCCCCAGCCTAGAGTTTCTGATTCAGCAGGTCTGGGTAGAGCCAGAGAGTTTTCATTTCTAACAAACTCCTTTGGAATGCTGATGCTGCTAGTCTAGAAATTGTTCATGTGATGTTGTGGGATTGGTTCTGAGACTAGGAGCACAAAGAGATGTCACTTACCTGGCAAATTACCAATGACTACCAAGGAATGTACCTGGCATGATGACTATGCTGGGAGAACACAACAGCAGCAAGCAGCCCCAAGCACCAACTTGACTGGTGGTGTTATGAGCAGAAACTGCCAGCAGCTGCCTTGCTTTTTACCCTCTAAGAGATAAGCAGGTCAGGGATGAGGTGGAGGTGGTGGACACACCAAATGGTAACCTCCAGTGAGTTAAAACTTGGTATAATACCTCCCCCTAGAGTGTGGGCAATACCGGAGACTTGCTTCTACATGACAGAATAAGAAAAGGTGATGGGGTGTCACTCTTGTGACCATGTTACATTATTTAGATTCCTTCTTAGCAGACTGGAGAGACCCACTGCCCTTGAGGAAGCAGATAGCCATGCTGTGAGCTGCCTCACCCTTTAGAACTTAGGAGAAGCCTACAGTTAAGGGTCATCAAAAAGCCAGGGCCCTCAGTCATCCATAAGAAGAAAATTAATCATACCAGCAATGGTGGAACTTTGAAAGAGGATCCTAAGCAGTTTGTGAGAATGTTGTTTGACCAATACATACAAAGCAGCTTGTGAAACCTCCAGCAGAGGACTCAACTAAGTTCTACCCAGACCCCCAACCCATGGAAACTGAGAAAATAGATGTGTGTTGTTTACAGCAGCTAAATTCATGCTAATTTGTTACAGAGCAAAATAAAACTAACATGGGCAAAGAGTGGGAGGAGGATAGAAGATAAATATAGCCAGTTGCTGTCCAACAGATAGGCTGGCAACTTTTCTGTAGGTAATTGCTTTGTTTCTAGGCCTGAGGCAAGCAGTTACTTCCGAGAAGGTCCCAGACAGGCAGAAGCTTGAGAACATCAGGCTGGGCCCAAAGTGGAGGCTAACGTAAACACCTTTTTGCACAGAATTAATTGGCAACTTTGAACATTCTAACTTTAGCAGCACCACCTTAGCATCTCACCACACTTGACATTCAGTGACTCAGGAACCCAGGAGCCAGTTTGCATGCTTGCAATAGGGACAACATTTGAAATATGTCATGGGCTAAAAACTACTGGATTAAAGGAAAGGAACTATTAACTCTGGGACGCAAATGTAGTTACCCACATGCTTGGGTTGCAGTTCTTCCTGCTACTAGGAATAGACTCCCAGCTGGAGCCCTGTGCCCATGCTGATATGGAATGTATTGGGTCACAAAGGCATGTCCTCCCACAAAGTCGAGTACCGAGAGTGAGGACTCATCATTTGAATCTGTAGACCTAAGGAATAGTATGTCATAGGAAAGGCCTATAATGAATGGACTGTGACGAGGGACAGGTAGACAAGCTAAGTACACATCAACAACAGCAAGTCCTTTACTATTAAAAATGTCATTTCCATGCACATATCTACCACTGCAGAGGTGGACCTGAAGGCTTTTCCTAACCTCTTGAAGAATCCTAACGAAGAGAAATCCTAACAAGAGAAATGGATTGTCTCCCAGTTCTGGAGGCTGGAAGTTCAAGGTCAAGGTGCTGGCAGGGCCAATTCCTCCTGAGGCCTCTCACATGGTCTTGCAGATGGCTATCTTCTCCCTGTATCCTCACGTAGTCTTCCCTCTGTGTATCTGTGTCCTCATCTCCTCTTATAAGGACACAAGTCACACTGGATTAGGGCCCATACTAATAACTTCATTTTATATTACTCACCTCTTTAAAAGACCCTTTACTGGGAACCAGCAGTTAGCGTAATGGCTATGTTGCTGGACTCCTACGTAGTCGACCACAGTTCGCGTCCCGGACCCCGTGGCTTAAAACTCACGCCGGACGCGTGTGCGTGCATGCCCAAGATCCCTAGAGGAGAATGGAGGAGAAGGGATTGCGGCGTGACCATCCCCTCCCCGGGGCGATTTCTCACTTTCTGTCTCTATGTCTCTCTCTGTCTGTCTGGTGAGCACACGCACCCTATAGCGAAAAAACCTTTCAAAAAAAAAAAGTTTAAAAAAGACCCTTTACTCAAATACAGCCACATTCTGAGGTACTAGGGGTGAGGACTTCAATATATAATTTTTTTTGGGGGGGGGTAGTTACACCACTCAGCCCGTAACAACTTATAAATAGACATTTTAGACACAGTATTTAGTTCAGAGACTGTGCTTATCTTAAGGGCAATGGCGATTGACAGACACCATGTAGAACACAAAAATATTACAAGTTCTGTTAGGTCAACAAAGATGTAACCACAGGAAGCTGGCTGTATCAAATGTGGGACTCAACATCACTCTCCCCATTGGAAGAACAGTATTTAGGCTCGCTCTCACGTCCTCACAGAGGTAGCTGCTTGCCAATTAACATCAACTGCTATAGGTAGAAATATGTTTTCCCCAAATTCCCACGTTGACATCTTAACCTCCAGTAACTCAAAGTGTGATCTTATTTGGAAATTGTGTTACTGCAGAGGTAACAGGTTCAGTTAGAATGGGATTACAATGGCAGAGTGTGAGGCCCTAACCTGATAGATGGGCATCCTTATAAGAAAGGGAAAGTTGGACACAGAGACATACAGGAGAACATGACACGAAGATAAAGGCAGAGAGGGAAGAGGCAGTGCTTGGCTAGTGCAGGGTGTCCCTAAGTCTGGCTGGTGAGTGGCGATGGCAGAATTTCTTTTCTTTTTTATTTTTTAATTTCACTTATTATTATCATAATCTTGTTTATATTACATTGAATCACATGTATCTTCACAGTGTATTACATTTATTTTCCCAAAAGGAATACCATGCATATCAGTCAAGACAAATACATTACTATCCACATCATCATCATTATCAAATAGCTTTTCATCATGTTTTTCCAGATTATTATTATTATTTTTATTCTCATTATTTTTTAAACATTCAATTACTATAATTGTAAAAGGAATTTACCCAACATGAAATACTTCTCAGATCAGTCCAGTTGAGAATACTATACATGTTATCATCAACAGGTAATAAACCATTTCTATCCCACTAATGTCATGGCTCTCTATTTTCTTGCTATCCTTCTCTGTATTCTTTCCTTCTCCATTGCAGGATTTCCATAGTATATCTAGCTTGAGTTCACATCTCGGCCTCTTATCCAGCTTCAACAGTCTCAGCTCCACCAGCTGGAGGATTAATGGGACTTGCATGAATTCCAAACTGAACTGAAAAATAGACTGAAGTGTTAATATCCTTCTCTCTTGGTTGTTGACAGTTTTTCAGAAACTTGAGTGTTGTTAGAAGACTGAGAAGCTCAGGAAGATGAATTGCTGGCCTTGGCGAGTATTTATGATAGAAATTAATTTTAAAAAGCAGATTCTGTCTAAGGGGGAGAAACCAGGATCTATTTGGATTTGCCACAAAACTTCAAGATATTTGTGAGCGACAATTCAAATGAGTGTCTCCAGAACAGTGACTTTGAATACATTATTTGCTTTCTGCCTCCATTTGTGCTGAACTTTGAACTGCCACCTGATTATTCATCCTCCTCCTCATCTTCATTCACATTTAGTGGCAAATGGCTGTCACCAACTCAGCTATCTGCACTTAGACAACCTATGGGAAGAACATCGTGGCAGTGTGGTCCTGTTTGCCTGGATGCAGTTTCTTAAGGAAGAGATCCTAACATACCTGAATATCATGTCTACTTTTGAACTCAAGATGGGTTCTCAGAAAAAAAAGTGCAGAGAACAGCTCAAACCTCTGCCAACACAGAGCTTGATTTTGGGGAGCTGCTGGATCTGATGTAGGCCACGAGGAAGTTGTGGACAAGAGAGCTGTGCAGGATGTGGAGTCATTATCAAATCTGATCCAGGAAATCTTGGACTTCGATCAAGCTTGGCAGATAAAGTGCTTTAATAGTAAATTGTTCCTGTGCAATATCTGTTTCTCTGAGAAGCTGGTTAGTGAATGTGTGTACTTTTTGGAGTGCAGGCTTGTGTACTGTAAAGCCTGCCGGAAGGACTACTTTGAAATCCAGATCAGAGATGGCCGGGTTCAATGCCTCAACTGCCCAGAACCAAAGAGCCCTTCTGTGGCCACACCTGGACAGGCCAAAGAGCTGGTGGAAGCCGAGTTGTTTGCCCATGATGACAGCCTCCTTCTGCAGTCCACTTTGGCAGATGTGGTGTGCTGCCCCTGCCCATGCTACCAGCTGCCTGTGATGCAGGGGCCTGGCTGCACCATGGGCATTTGTCCCAGCTGCAATTTTGCCTTCTGTACTTTGTGCAGATTGACCTGCCATGGGGTCTTTCCATGTAAGGTGACTGCAGAGAAATTAATAGACTTACAAAATGAGTACCTGCAAGCAGATGAGACCAATCAAAGGTTTTTGGAGCAGAGGTATGGTAAAAGGGTAATTCAGAGGGCACTGGAAGAGATAGAAAGCAAGGAGTGGCTAGAAAAGAACTCAGAGAGCTGCCTGTATTTTGGAACTCCTATAGAGAAATTAGATGGATGTAACAAAATGACATGTACCGGCTGTATGCAGTGTTCCTGTTGGATTTGCATGGGTTCTCTCTCTAGAGAAAACTCTTACAAGTATTTCACTGATCTTGCTTCTCCATGTTTTAACCAGTTGTTCCATGCTTGGATGTTAATGGAGATATTTGGGAAGATGAGATTGAAGACTAGTTAACTCCTTTTGCTCGAGATATGGAAGTGGCATGTTTGCCCTAATCTTTTGTCAAGTACACAAAATAATCTTGCAGGATATATAGGATACCATTCATTCAGTCTTCCTGTCTAGAAGATATGGAAGAAAGACGTTTATATTTTTATTTGAAACTACTGATTTATACATTTTTCCAATGTAATATAAATTGAGAAAAATATAAGCCAAAGGTTCAGAAAAATGAAAACTATAGAATATTAGCTCTGAATAGTCAAACATTAAATATTTATTTTCTTCCCCCAAGCTTTAGGAAAAGAGAAGCATCAACATTTAAACTTTAGACTATCATCTCTGGGAAGCATCCCTCTAAGACATTCTGTTGGAGCCTCCTCAGTTCTACTCCTTACAACTGGAGTAGATAGAAGCCTTATTAACTTTGTACCAAAAGCCTGATCTCATTTACTGCACATTACTCCCATTCCTTCCAACCTAAATTTCTGCCAAGTCAGTTCTTTTTGGAGGGAGTCTTTTACTCTGTAACTGACTGGATGGTCCAGTGTTGTTTGAATCTACTGCTTTTCAGAATAGAAATTTATAATAATTTAAAAAATATTTTTTGATACCACAAATACTGTGGGTCACTTGACATTTATTAGTGGTGTATATAATCCACTGATTGTGAGGCAGGTCTAGAATTATACTGGCTCAGAAGAATTGCAGCCCATTTCAACTTTGCTGAACAGTGGAGCCCAGATTCAAAACTGCTTGTCCTGTTCTTGATACCTTTTGTCCCACACACTCTCCCTTTACCCTCAGCCAACTTACTGTTAGTACAGACAATCTCAATTCCAGCAGTATGTGTGTTTATTTCCTCTGCTGGGATAGGAGAAAGCCTAACATATTCCTGAGATGAACAAGTGGAATGTTCTTTAATTTTCTGCTTTTGACCCTGTCCATGCCACTGTAGTTCTAGTCCTAACTCTCTCAATTCTTTTTAAAGGTCTTCTACAATGAGCTGTGGGGATTTGGCCTCCTACCCTTTTTTGAAGCAGCAGTGATTGGGGTGATAATTTTGACTTGATACTTAGATTCCTGTTTCTGAGTTTTGCTGGCTTTTTGAAAAATTGTCTTTCCTTAAGATTTGGTGAGAAGCTTGGTAGCAAAATAATATTTTTTTTGAAAAAGAGGACCAAAAAACATGACAGCACCTTGTGAACATGTTCTTATATCCTATCTTATGATTGAAAATTGAGGAATTAACTTTGAACTGTTTAGGTGTGGGTGCCCAAAGGGTCAGCAAGGACTCTTTTTCTGGATTGTCAATGAGGATGCTTAACTTAAAAATAAAAATAATTAAAAAAAAAGATAAAGGCAGAGATTGAGGTGATGCATCTACCAGCCAAAGAGAGAGGCCTAGGAACAGTTTCACTCTTTATGGCTCCCAGAAGGAATCGATGTTACTGACACCGTGATCAAAGACTTCTGGCCTCTAGAACTATGAGAGCATACATTTCTTTTGTTTAACTCACAGTCTTCTTCTTTTTTAAAATAATTATTCAATGTTATTTATTGTTATGATTATTATATTATTATTTTAATTTGCTATAGGGCACATGCTCTCGGCACATGCTTTCACCAGAGAGAGAGAGACAAAAACAGAGAGAGAGAGAAAGAGAGAGGGAAAGTGGGAAAAAGTCACCAGGTCCAGGACTTGAACTGTGGTTGACCATGTGGGTGTCTAGCACATTTACCACTATACCACCTGCTGGTCCCTGTAGTCCTTTTCTTCTTTTCTTTTCTTGTGGCAGTTCTAGTAAATTAATAAACCACCAAACAGGATAAGATTCCATCCAATCCTGACAAGCTCAATTTGAGCACTTGTCAGGGAACTATTAGATTCTGTATTAGCCAAAGCAATTAATACTAGCCATTGCATAAACAACCCTCAATTTCAGCAGCTTAACACAACACGTTTTTTGTACATAATATAGTCTGATGAGAGTTCAGTAGCTCTCTTGGGTAGTTGTTTTCTAAGTCATAACTCATTGCTCCACGCTCCACTGTTACTAGGGCCTTTGAGAGTCCTTTACTGGATCCCCTTTGGCTGACCAGTTGGTAAGCAGAGACAAAGTATGGAGGCTATTAACTGTTTTGTGATTGTCAGATCCTGGGAAATGGAGATGAGTATTCCCAGAGCAAGATATACTCATATCCTTGCTGTCTCCGTCTAACAAATAAGCATGGCTACTACATGCCTTTAAGAACATCTAGGAGTGAACATTTGGTATACAGAACCTGCTCACTAACACCTGGTTCTTCTCTCCTTTTTGGGTACACAGCTTAGTTGCATTTCCCAATCTTCCTGCAGTTAGATAGGCTGTACAAATGTTGTGCGGATGGAGGAAACTCCAGGTCTGTTTGAAGTTTCAACTCTGCAGGAACCTGAATTCTTTTAAAAAAATTATTTTATACATTCAATCACTATAGCTTGCAAAATGAATTCACCCAACATGAACACAACCCCATACCAGTCCAGTCAAAGATATCATACACGTTATCATCAACAGACAATTGTCCATTTGTGTATCCCTCAAATGTCTTGCCTCTCTATTTTTCTCCTTGATTCCTTTCCTTTAACTCTCCCCTATTTCCCAGCCTCTTCCCACACTGTCTCCAGTGTAGTGTCTGTAACCATTTACCATGCTTCTATATCCTCTAATCTTTCCATTTCTGCCATAGAGTATGAACAATCAATATATATTAAGTGGAGACATACAATGTCTCTCTTTCATAGCCTGACTCCCAGCTCATCTACTTGCTTGCAGTTGTGTGACCTTAGACAAGGTCTGTTTGCAATTTTCTTTTCCCTTGTGTCCAGTGGGAGAGTTGGACCAGAAGACTCTCTTGGGAGGGAATGGATTATTGGTCTAAACAGAGGTGAGAACCAAGAAACCATTAAGTCATTTGTGTGAATTGAATGAGAGAGAATGATAAGGATGAGAGCTGACACTTGGTAGAGTGTCAGGAGGAAGGATTGTGGGGAAATTTCATCATAGATACCACCCACCATATATGCAGCAAGCCTTACCATTCTCTCATTTCATACTATAAAGAGAAAACTCGAAAAATGTGTATCTCCTATAACTTCCTACCCCATTACCTATTTCTACCACACTTTCTTGCTTTCCAACTGTTTTTCATTTTCTATATGTAACATGTGTTCCTGGTTGGGATATTATTTTTAATTTTTTTAAAAATTTACATTTAATCATTATATATCTTTACAGTGTACAATATGGTTTTTCAAAGCATATATGCATTACATGCCAGTCAAGTCAAAGATAATACCATATACATCACCCTCAACAGATAAGTTTTCATTCTTGTGTCTGTTAATTTTTTTTTCCTGAGTTTTCCCCTCCCACCCTTCACTATTCACCCCTTCTGACAGTCTTTGGTATCTACACTTGCTGTTTCTGCTGTTATGTCTTCCAGTCTTTCAGTTTATGCCATAAAGTATAGACATTCATTATTGTGGGGACATTTAACATTTGTCTTTCATAGTCTGGCTTGCTTCACTTACTATTAAATCTTCTATTTTCCTCCAGTTTGTATCAAATGACAGGGTCTCACTTTTTTATATTTTTATTTTTTATGGCTGAGTAGTATTACATCATGTATATGTACCACATGTTTTTTCAATCCAGAGGTTCATTTTTGGGCATTTAGATTGATTTCATGTCTTGGTAACTGTGAATAATGCTGCTACTGGGACCAGTAGTGGCATAATAGCTATGTTGCTGGACTCCCATGTAGTTGACTGTGGTTTGAGTGCTGGACCTGGTGGCTTAAACTCATGCTGGGTGCATGTGCATGCAAAACTCACACCAGGCGCATGTGCGTGCGCACCCAAGATCCCGAGAGGAGAATGGAGGAGAAGGGATTGCAGCATGGTCATCCCCCCCTGGGGATTGATTTCTCGCTTTTTGTCTCTCTGTGTCTGTCTTTCTGGTGAGTGCATACACCGTATAGCAAAAACCTCTCAAAAAAAAAATGCTGCAATAAATGTGTGAGTGTCTTTCCAACTGTTTTTCTATTTTTTTTGGTAAATACTCAGGTATTACTGGGTAGTATGGTAATTCTTTTTGTAAGTTTTTGAGAAACTTCCATATTGTTTTCTATAGTGGCTGTACTAATTTACATTCCAACCAACAGTGTAGGAGGATTTCCTTGTCACCACAACCTTGCCAGCACTCGTCCTTTATTTTTTTTAAATCATAGCCATTCCGACTGGGGTTAAGTGGCATTTCATTGTGGTTTCAGTTTGCATTTCCCTTATGATAAGAGACGTTGAACATTTTTTCATATGCTGTTTGGCCATTTGTATATCTTCCTTGGAAAGTTTTCTGGGATTTTTGTTTTGTTTGGTTTGGTTTTTACACCACCACCAGGAAGGTTTTATTCCAGGGATGCAAAGATGGTTCAACATACACAAAACCATATATGTAATACACCATATTAACAGAAAGAAGGATAAAAGCCATATGATCATATCAATAAATGAAGAAAAAAGCACTTGATAAAATACAATATCCCTTCATGATTATGACTCTCAGTAAAAGCACTGGCCCATTTCTTTTTTTGGGGGGGAGGTTTATGCGATAGGGCGCGTGTGCTTGCCAGACAGACAGAGAGAGACAGAGAGACAGAAAGCGAGAAATCACCTCCCATGGGGGATGGCCGCGCTGCAATCCCTTCTCCTCCATTCTCCTCTCAGGATCTTGGGCATACACACACATGCGCCTGGCGTGAGTTTCATGCCACCGGGTCCGGGACGTGAACCATGGTCGACTACATGGGAGTCCAGCGACATAGCCATTACGCTAACTGCTGGTCCCAAGCACTGGCCCATTTTTTAATCAGACTTTTTTTGTTGTTGTTGTTACTGGTAAGCTGCTTGAGTTTCCTATATATTCTTGTTATCAATCCCTATCTGAAGCATAGTTTGCAAATATTTTCTCTCATTTTGAGGAGTTTCTCTGAGGGTTATCTCTGCACTCTGTTTTTTCCTTTGCTGTGCAGAAGCTTTTTGGCTTGATGTAGTCCCACTTGTTATTTTTGAGATTATGGCTTGTGCCTTAGTAGTTTTATTTAAGAAATCTTTGCTTACTCCAATGTCTTCAAGAGTTTCCCCTGTGTTTTTTTTATTTATTTATTTTTTGGAGAGGTTTTTCCTATAGGGCACGTACGCTTGCCAGAAAGACAGAGAGAGAGAGAGAGAGAGACTGAGAAATCATCTCCCAGGGGGGATAACTACACCACAAAATCCCTTCTCCTCCATTCTCCTCTTGGGATCTTGGGCACGCACGCACACGCACCCGGCATGAGTTTAAGCCACCGGGTCCAGAACTCGAACCACAAGTGACTATATGGGAGTCCAGTGACGTAACCATTACGCATCTGCTGGTCCTTCCCCTGTGTTTTCTACCAGTAGTTTTATACTTTGAGAGTTTACATTTAGGACTTTGATCCACTTTGAGTTGATTTCTTTAAAGCTGAAGCCAGTTGCTTTCTACCAAATTGGACAAAGGGGTGAGTACAAATCTTAGGTTGAGCTCTCTTCCTGAACCTACATTAGGCTTTGTCTCTCTGTTTCTGTTTCCATCTGCCTCTTTCTGTCTCTAACTCTCTGTCTCTTTCTCTTTGTTTTCCTTTTTCTCTAGTATATCTTTCTCTTCTGCTGGGAATGCAGAAGTCTCCATGGTGGCTTAAACTCAACCTCTAATGTCAGTGGAGGGGACCAGTATTTTGAACAAGGTTACAACATTTGCTTGATATTTATTTTCCAGAAATTACAGGTAAAAGCAAGAAAGACAATAATAACTTCCTCAGACTCTTGGAATCTATTGTCATCTTTCTCTTGCTTATCTTTTACAAAGGCTCAACATCCCTGTAGTGTTGCAATCAATGAATAAAATGTCAGCTATCAAATATTGCTGGAGAAAGGAATGTATAATGAAATTTTAAATTTAATTGTCTTAATCATCATTCATTATCAGTAGTACTCAAAATCACAAAGGTTGATGAAAGTGACTTGTGGGCATCGCTGTCTATGCATTCCTCAGGCACTCCTTTTGAGCCCCCCTCTTTCATGGTGTGGATACTGGAGGACAAATGATGCAGATGTTCATCTGCAAGCTTAGGTCAGATGATCAAGTAGAATCCAGCAACACAGGCAGGAATTAGCTCTGAAGCAAAATGACCTGAACTCCTTCTCCATGCCTAAGCAAATGGTTGATGTATATATTGGTACTAAGTAGTGGAGCAGGTGCTAGAGGTCAAATGTGCTGATTTCCAGTCACATCTCTTTTCAGAGATCCAAGTTAAGTTCTCCCATTTGGAGCTCTATTTATTTTCCCGAGCATTTTTTTTAAATAGATTTTTGCTATAGGGCACATGTGCTTGCCAGAGAGAAGAAAGACAGAAAGCAAGAAATCACCCCCTGGGGTGGGGGATGGCCACACCACAGTCCTGTTTCCTCCATTCTCCTCTTGGAATTTTGGGCATGCATGCACACATGCCTAGTGTGAGTTTCAAGCTGCTGGGTCCAGGACTAGAAGTGGTCAAACATGTCGGGGAGTCCAGCAATGTAACCATTACGCCATCTGCTCATCCCACTTTTTGACTTGTTTTTATGTTTTATCTATAAGAGTCTTCCAGACCCTTAATATGATACCCTTCAGTTAGGAGCACAAAGTTGTTCTCAGAGTAACAGCTGTGCAAGGAAAAGAGAGGAAGTAGAACTAGGGATAAGGAGCAGATTACAATATAGACCTGACCAAAGGCTCTGCCACCCCAAGAAGGAGATGAGAGCAAAGAAGGTACTTTAGAGAATTTTTATATGAGGTTCTGCTAAGTCTCTCTGGATGGAAACAATTCGGGCTTTGTACTACTTTGCTCAGCCATTGGTTGGGTATATCCTGTGAGGACAGTGACTGGCTCAAATGCTGAGATGAGCGCTGAAGGACTCACAGCTGTAGAATGTCAACTTGCAGCTGAACAAAAGATTTCTTCTAGAACAGGGTTCTGAGTGGCACACTTAATGCTTAGTCTCACTTTTATAAGAAAATAAGGGAATTTTTTTCCTTTTCATTTTTAAGGGTTGAACTTAAGCTTCTGTAAGAAAGGTTAAATAAAAGTTCTGAAAAATTCTTGCTACTAAAAAATACTAAGAAATGTTATATAAAAGAAAATGAGCCATTTAGATGAGTTCAGGAGAAAATAACAAACTATTACCAAGTGTCCTTAGTGGAGGTGAGCATGTATTGTCTCTCCTCAAAGACCCCTTCATGTCTGGCACTGAATACCCTTCCTGCCCCACTGCCAGCACCACAGAGGTCACTCCCACGCTAGAGATCAACCCCAGTATGGTTAACTAAATGTAATGAAAAGTTCTTGCAACTAAAAAATAGTCAGAGGAGCCAGAAGGTGGCCTGGTGGTTAACGCGCTGGATATTCCCACATGGCTGACTACGGTTCGAGTCCTGGACCTGGTGGCTTGCTTTCTCGCCTTCCCTTTGTCTCTTGTTTCTTTCTCATTTTGGAAATGTTAATAACATTTTGAATTTTGTAAGTAGTAGAAAACTTTGGATCCTGATTTTGCTAAACGCCAGTGTATTTTGGAAGATCATTTAATAAAGTTCTCAAACCAGAAAAAAAAAATACCCTTCCTGCCCCACTGCCAGCACCACAGAGGTCACTCCCACGCTAGAGACCAGTCCCAGTATAGTTAACTAAATGTTCTGAAACATTCTTGAAACTAAAAAATAGTCAGAGGGGCCAGAAGGTGGCATGGTGGTTAATGCACTGGACATTCCCACATGGCTGACCACGGTTCAAGTCCTGGACCTGGTGGCTTGCTTTCTCGCCTTCTCTCTCTCTCTCTCTCTGTGTGTGTGTCTCCTTCTGGTCAAATTAAAATAAATGAATGAATAAAATTAAAATAAATAATTCTTTTAAAAATCTTTAAAAAAACACTCAGAAATGTTCTGTGAAAGAAAATAATCCATTTAGATGAGGTCAGGAGAAAATAACAAACTAGTACCTAGTGTCTTTACTGGAAGTGAGCATGTATTATCTGTCCTCAAAGACCCCTTCATGTCCGGGACTGAATACGCTGCCCGCCCCACTGCCAGCACCACAGAGGTCACTCCCACGCTAGAGATCAGCCCCAGTATGGTTAACTAAATGTTCTGAAAAGTTCTTGCAACTAGAAATTACTCAAAGGGGCCGGCAGGTGGCCTGGTGGTAAAGGTGCTGGACATTCCCACGTGGTTGACCATGGTTTGAGTCCGGGACCTGGTGACTTGTTTCTTGCCTTCCCTTTCTCTCTCTCTCTCTCTCTCTCTTTCCTCCTTCTCTCTCTCTCTTTTTAGACAGATTTTTGCTGTAGGGCACATCTGCTCACCAGAGAGACAGTGACAAGGAGACAGAAAGCGAGAAATCACACCCCAGGGGAGATGGCCATGCCACAGTCCCTTCTCCTCCAGTCTCCTCTTGGGATTTTGGGCACGCACACATGCACCTTGCATGAGTTTTAAGCTGCCAGGTCTGGCACTTGAACCATGGTCAACTACATGGGAGTCCAGCAACATAATCTTACACCATCTGCTGGTCTCAATCCTTTTATTTTTTTTTTTGATTGCCAGGGGGTGGGGAGAGAAAGAGAGAACTCTCTAGCAGGACATGGTCATACCACAATCCTTTTTCCATTTCTCCATCTTGTTGGGTCTTTGGTCATGTAACCCATGTGTTTTTCAAGCCTCCAGAGCTGAACTCAACATGTGGTTGAACGTGTGAGATCCAGTTCCCTTAACCTATTAGGCCACAGGGCCAGCCCTGTAAAGGATAATCTTATACACAGTGTATCTGTGATATAAATTCCTACAATCAAGATTACTGAGATATGTTCGTTAGTTTACCCCTTTCTGCCTGTGGATGTCACTGGGGAAGTATCGTTGCAATCTTCCCACTGCCATCGTGTCTAAGTAGGAGTTTCCTAAAGAGCTGGAGCAACTGCTGAAACTTTATCAAAGGGTCGAGATTTGACACAACTGATGAGAGCCTGAGGAGCCATTCTGAGTAGTGGGGAATGCTCACGCGGTAATGCGAGATCCAAACACCAAACGCTCCAGGGGCTTTGGGTGTGTCTCTTATGCCACTGTGGAGCAGGTGGCTGGAAGAGTTGTGGAACCAAAGAGGGCTGTCTCAAGAAAAGATTCTCAAAGACCAAGTGCCCACTTAACTGTGAAAGAGATCTTTGTTGATTGCATTAAAGAAGACACTGAAGAACATCACCTAAGAGATGATTTTGAACAGTATGAGAAAATGGAAGTGTTGGGAACCAGCAGTTAGCGTAATGGCTATGTTGCTGGACTCCCACGTAGTCGACCACGGTTCGCGTCCCGGACCCGGTGGCATAAAACTCACGCTGGGCGCGTGTGCGTGCGTGCTCAAGATCCCGAGAGGAGAATGGAGGAGAAGGGATTGCGGCGTGACCATCCCCCCTGGGGGGTGATTTCTCGCTTTCTGTCTCTCTGTCTG